>NC_036455.1:7710470-7867107 GCF_002775205.1 Xiphophorus maculatus | reverse complement strand
TAAATAAACGCCTCATGGACCGCTCTTGCCTATTGTTACTTGCCTATTGTCATGGAAATGACGTAATAATGCATGCGATTTCCTGCCAAAGATAGATACACTTTATTTTCAAAAGAACACTAAACACTGGAACTGATGAACAAAACAAAACAACCAAACCATAAATAACATGGATTCTCAGTCCCATTAATAAAAAATCTACTTGAACAAAAATTAAACAACATAAAGCCAAAGTGGAAATAAATACTGCATTCAACCAAAAGAGTGCAGATTATAAAGTCTGTATAATCATGTTTGCCCTATAGTAATAATTAGATTTAAATAGAGAAGATGGGCACATCGACTACCCGATGCAATAGTTCACACTACACAATCCCCCCCCCCTCTCCATACGACAATTTTAGAACGTTGATCGTTCTCTATAGATTGTCGCTTGCGATTTCGTAACCGATCATCCTGTAGTGTGTGGTGTGTGCTACTAATTTGGTTTGCATTTGTTTTAAGTCTCAGACTGCTCCTAGTGTTGTTCTGGGTTGCTGTGCTTCATTGGGTTTTAAAATTAGAATAATAAAGTCTATTTTTAATATTATAAAAGTATGTATAAATAAAATATATTTTGTATACTACTTCTGTTTCATAATTGTAAGCCAGACTTGCCTGGGTACTTTTATAGGGCGAGCCTAGGCCACTTGATATTATTGAAACTCCACGTCGTCTGTCACGATCCGGGTTTTCTCATGTGTTACACCTACCTATGAAACCATCACCTCAATGCAGCAGTGGCTTGTTGATTGGACTTTTATATGAGGTTTAGTTTGACAGATAATAACACCTCTATTATTGTTTCATGCTGTTTGCATTGCAAGGCTTTACTAGCTTATATATGCACGTCCCAATTAGTAATTACCTGAGATCATTGGATGAAGCTGAAGTTGGTTTCCGATTCCAGCTTCTGATTCAGGAAATGGCTAAAGGGCGAGTCCACTTAATTTTTCACTACCTTCCACATCTTTAATAGAGTCTAGTTTAAAAACTACAACAGCTAGACTCTTCTAACCTGGACTGGGTTAATCTGCACTCACAGCAGAATATTTATAACCATGTTTCTGATTTGTGAAACTTCAATAAAGGTTGATTTCACCACTTTTTTTTTAATCTCTGTTATAGTATAACTGCTCAAATTCCCAAACTACCATAACACCTAAACTCTTGAAACCTGGACAAGATTATTTTCAACTAACAGCAGAATATTTAAAACCATCTTTGTGATTTGTGAAACTTTTATCCGATTTGTGGAACTTCAATAAAATGCCATTTTTACCCATCTTTGCATCCAGCTCATATTAAAACTGCTCTAATGCCAAAACTACAACAACTACGTATTTCAAACTTGGACTAGATTATTCTTCTCTAATAGCAGAATATTTTAATTCATGTTTGGGATTTGTGAAACTTCACTAAAGTTTAGATTACTATTCACACTTGTTCCATGCAGTTTTTTAAAATTCCAATTCAATTCTAATTCAAAACCACTTAATTAATCCTAATGGGAAATTAAATGTTGGTGTTACTCATGAATTCTTCCAAGAGTTATTGTAGATGGAGATGGTTGTTGGAAGGAAAGATCTTCTGCAGCCGTCTGTTACATAAAGTTTCACAAATCAGAAAAAAGTTTCACAAATCCCAAACCAACTTCAGCTTCGTGTAGTTAAAGGAGGAAAAGCCATAAAAGGTCATTTATTTCTATATCAATAAGCCATTTTCACAGCGTAATTGTGATTCCTGCGTTCATTTACCGGTTAACAAAACATTTATACGGGAAAAGAACATTTACTAAAATGATCCTCATACAGAAAGGTGCAGACATTTAGACCTTAACCTGCATCCAAACGCTGGTGGTTCCTACCTATTCGGTGTAAGATTATCTGGGGCCTCCGGGAGAAATCCAGCAGTCTGCGATGATCATCCATCTCTTCCTCCGACTTGACGATGATTTCTTTAAACTCTGTGAATGTTTCTTCAGCAGCAGTTAACGGCTCGTTGATAAACTCGTTTAGAGAAACAGTCGAACATTCAACCAAACAGACCATGCGCCATTTTCTTTGTCTTCTTCTTCTTCTTCTTCTTCTTTTCCTTTTTTATGGCGGTTGGCAAACAACTTTTAGATGTGCATTACCGCCATCTACTGGAATGGAGTGTGGATCGGGACGCTAACTATATACACCCCCCTCAAAACAAAACAAAACAAACAAAACAATAAAATAAAAAAATAAATAAATAAATAAATAAATAAATAAAATAATAATAATAATAATAAAATAACAACACTTAAATCTTTTCTATCAATTTTGTTTTCTTAAGATAATTAATTAAATAACTTATATCTTTAGAATTAGAATTTTTTCCCAAAATATCTTGTAAATTTAACTGTAATTTATTTTCTTGTAACCGGCAAACTAATTTCCTTCTCTCAACAGAATATTTGGTACAGAACAACAAAACATGTTTTACTGTCTCTTCTTGACCACAAAAATCACAACTTCCAGTTCGATGTTTTCCTATTTTAAATAAATTACTGTTTAACCTTGTATGTCCAAAACGCAACCTAGATATAACTGTTTCCTCTTTTCTATTTCGTCCCGTTCTCCTCAATGGACCAACTTTTCTTTGAATAGTGTACAGCCATCTACCAGTTCTATCTTCCTCCCACTGTCTCTGTCATCTTTCCTTAACCTTTTGTTTAATAATAGATTTGATTTCTTCTCTACTAAATGGAACTAATATATCAATATCACTATATTTTGAAGCTTGTTTTGCATATTTATCAGCCAACTCATTCCCTCTTATTCCTATATGTGATGGTATCCATGTAAATATAACTAATAACCCCATTACTTGAATTCTATATGTTATTAACTGAATTTCTAATAAAAGATCCGGTCTACTAATAGCCTGATTATTTTTTAATGAATATAATGAAGAACTTGAATCAGAGCATACTATTACCCCATTACTGCTATTTGAGTTTTTAGATGCATCTGTAAAAACTTGGACATATCCATAGTACTTACTCTCTAAATATGATTGAACCAAATATGGATCTGAAATGTTTTCTCCTTTCCTTTTCTCCAACAAAGTTAAATCAGCAACATTATTATGAAATAGAGACGGATAAACTGGTGAAAGAGGAACTGTTTGACTAATGTTTATATCAGATAAACCAAAATCTTTTATAACATTTTCTATCTCCCATCCAAAAGAATTTAATTTCTTCTTTTCTTTTTCCCAACTAGATTTTAAAATGTCTTGACATGGATGATTTCCATCATGGCCCTTTAAATTACACCAATAATTGGTCTTTAACTGTAATCTTCTGAGATTAAGTGGCATCTCTCCCATTTCTATTAGCAAAGCTAACGTTGGAGTTGTTCTAACTGCTCCTGTACATAACCTCAAGGCTTGATACTGAATACTATCTAATTTTTTTAATAGTGTTTCTGATGCTGACCCAAATACAATACTTCCATAATCAAATACAGACCTTATTAACCCAGTATATATGGATTTCAATGCCTTCCTCTCAGCACCCCATTCACTTCCCACCAAACACCTCATTACATTTAAAACTCTCTTACATTTATTCACTACTTTTTGAATATGATTTTTCCAAGTAAGTTTTTCATCCAACCATAAACCCAATAACTTAAATTCCCTTACCCTTTCTAATTCATGATTATATATTTGCAGTTTTAAATTTTCAGATGCTTTCTTCCTTGTAAAAAATAAAGTCTTTGTTTTGTCTATAGAAATTTTAAATCCCCATTTAAATGACCAGTCTTCTATAATACTAATTGCTTCTTGTATCTTTTTAACAATAAACTTTAAATTTTTCCCCCTCTTCCATATTGCTCCATCATCAGCAAATAAAGAACACCCCATTCCACTTTCCAAATTTTCAAACATATCATTAATCATAATAGAAAAAAACAAAGGACTCACTATACTTCCCTGAGGTGTACCATTCTCAACAAAAAACTTTTCTGACAATTGTTGTCCTATTCTTACTTGTATAGATCTATCTTGTAAAAAAATCTTTTATCCAATAAAACATTGATCCATTAATTCCCATTTTTTTCAATTTAATTAAAAATCCATCTTTCCACATCATATCATAGGCTTTCTCTATATCAAAGAAAACAGCCACTACACTCTCCTTGTTAACTTGCCCTTTTCTGATTTCATGTTCTAAACATAATAAAGGATCCATAGTGCTTCTCCCTTTTCTAAATCCACTTTGACATTTTGATAAATATCCCCTCTTTTCAACAAAATAGCTCAATCTTTCATTTACCATTCTCTCCATTATTTTACAAATATGAGAAGTTAAAGCAATGGGTCTGTAACTTGCTGGGTTTGACTGATCTTTACCTGGCTTTAAGATTGGAACTATGATTGCTTCTTTCCATGCCAGAGGTAAAATACCCACTTCCCATATCTTATTATAGAATTCCAATAAAACCTTCTTAGATGAATTGCTAAGCTTATTAACCGTAATATAAGAAATATTATCTTTTCCTGGAGATGAATTTTTTGATTTTCCTAAGGCATTGTTTAATTCAAATAAAGAAAAGGGACTATTCAATAAATCATTATGTCTTACATTTTCTTCTAATAAATTTACATTTTCATTAATTGTACAATTTCTTCTGCGGTTTTCTTCTACACTTAAATTATTACAACTATGAACTTTAACAAATTTTTAACTAACATATTTGCTTTCTCCTCCTCAGTCACAGCAATAACATTTCCATCTTTCAAAACTGGATATCCATATTCCCTTCTAATTCCATTCATTCTCTTTATCATTCCCCAGACTTTTGAAATCTTTGTTTGCCTACCTACAGAATCACAAAAATTACTCCAATAAACCTTTTTTGCATTTTTCACCGTTCTTTTAACCAGAGCTTGTGACCTTTTATATTCAATAAAATTCTGAAAATTCTGATTTCTCTTTAACAATCTAAAAGCTTTATTTCGATATTTAATTGCACCATCACATTCCTTCATTCCACCATGGAACAATTTTCTTCTTATATTTTCCTTTTTTCCTTTGGATTGTTTCTCGAGCAGCCCCTAAAATGGCCTCACAAATAGAAGAATTTATCATATCAACATCTAAATCTATATTAACTTTTTGCATCTCTTCATCATTTATTATTTTATATTTTTCCCAATCAACATTTCCAAATATCCATCTTTCTAAGTTCTCATTAACACTTTTTCCTATTTCTTTACCAATTTCAATAAGTATAGGGTAATGATCACTGCCTATAGTTGATTCTCTTAATATTTTCCACTTACTAATCCCAGCCAAATTCTTTGAAACTAAAGTTAAATCTAACACTGATCCTGATCCATTTCTAATATTAATTCTCGTCCCTTCTCCATTATTAAGACAAACCAAATGTTTTCTATCCATTATTTCTTCCACCACTTCTCCATTTGCATCATTCCTATTACCCTACAAAGTACTATAAGCATTGAAATCTCCACAACAAATGAACTTTCTTCCTATATTTTTAAACATTTCCTCCATTTCCTCTAAATCCAATTTTTTACACGGATTATAAAAATTTAATATATTAATACTTTCTTTATTAATCCAAATTTCCACAGATAACCATTCTAGTGAAGCTCCTTTTCCTAAAAATCTATACTGTATTCCTTGTTTTATAAATATTACACATCCTCCTCCACTTTCTTGTTCCCTATCTCTTCTAATACTATTATACCCTCTTATGACAAAATCTAACTCTGGTTTAAGCCATGTTTCTTGAATACAAATAATATCTGGTTTATTTTTCAAATAGTTTAAATATCCTTTAAATTCTTGTCCATTTGCTAACAAACTTCTTGCATTCCATTGTAAAATAAGCATTAAATTCTTCCTCCACCTTGCTTCCCATCTATTTCAAGCCTTTTATTTATCAACTCCCAAGATAAATCCTTCACAGCTAGAAATTTTTCTGCACCTTTCACTATAATCTTGATTTTTTCAGTTTTCTGTTTCACCTGATCAGTACAATTAATAACATAAGCCATGAATAAAATTAATTTATCCATTGTAATTTCCATTCCTGACATTGTTTTTTGACTTGATTCACAATTTGGACTAGAAGACACTTGCTGATTTTTCTGAACTATTCTTTTTTCTTGAACACTTTTTGCTGCCTCTGCATAAGAAATGTTTTTAACTACTTTCAGCTGTTGAATTTCTGCTGCCTTTTTCCTTGCTTCACAACCTCCATATGCTACATTATGCTGACCACCGCAGTTACAACATTTCAACTGTACATCTGCTCCACATTCATCATATCGATGATCTCCACCACATTTAGCACATCTTTGCTTCCCTTTACACACTGATGCAATGTGACCATACCTTTGACATTTATAACAGCGCAAGGGAGGAGGAATATAAGGTCTAACAGGAAAACTCAAGAACCCAATTTTCACTTTATCAGGAAGAACATCACCTTGAAACTCCAGAAGTATCGAAAAACTTTCTATTTTCTCCCCATTCACAGATTTTAACAATCTTTTCAATCTCCGCACTTCACCACCATGTATATTTCTTTTAAGTTTTTCTAAATCTTCCTCAAGCGGAATACCTGTGATTACACCACGTGATACTCTGTTTTCTCCAACAATTTTCTTTTCACTCACAACCTTTTTACAAATGTTATCAATCTGCATGCTTTTATTCTTTTGTTCTTCAGACTTACATTTTATCAACATATTTCCATCTCGCAAGATTTTTACAAACTCAACCTCCCCTAGTTTCTTTTTTATTTCTCTAGACACTGCTATCGGACTGAGGTTTATGTTCATATCTTCCTTCCTGAATTTAAGTATTACCTTAAACTCCTCATTTACCATTTTCCTCCTAACCACTCTGTTTTCTTCATCTGAACTATATTCTTCTAAACTTCTCTTACTATTTAGATTACCAATCTCTCTATCATCTTTCGAAACTTTTTCCTTCCCTCTACCCCTTCCTCTACCTACCGTAGTCCATTCGTCAAAATCCATATCATCTTCATCACCACCCCCATCTACCTTTGTGGTCATCCCAATCCAGTCACACTCCAGTTTATGCCAACCGCCAAAATAACAAATCCCTTTGTAAAGTTGTTTCAAAAACTCTCACTCCGGGCCAACGCCGCTGTCTGTGCAGGCTCCTTGTGTCGAGTCCAAAAAGGCCTTCTTCTTTGTCTTCTTCTTCTTCGTTGGGATTTTATGACTGTCGTTCATTCATGTCATTGCATTACCGCCACCTTGTGGATCTTACGATCATCACATCTAAAGATTTCTCATACAGTGCCAGTTCTCTTTGAAAGACGTAAAATCTTTTCTTCCACTTTATCTAAATAAAACAAATACAATATTAGTATTCCAGTTTTCCACAAATCCAAAGTTAATATTGTCTTCTGATTCGTATCTCCTACATCCCGCAACATGTTTCACAGTTTCTTCACTCCACCAGATCAGAACCTTTCCTATAGTTTCCGTATATCCACAATGATCGCTGCTGCTTTGTTCGGAGTTACCGCTGGTTCCGCCCATCCTGTGGCTTATTGAGAGCCGATCAGCACCGGCTTGTTCACTGAATTGTGCGGTGCTGGTGGTCGAGTGTAAAGGACTTTTACCGGTTTTATCTATTTGATTTTTCTACCGGTATTTTAATAATAGTTTGTATTTTTTTCTTTTTTAGCTCTGAGGATTGAAGGTGGTGCGTTTGGCCCAGATGGTGGCGCCCCCTGTTGCTGTGGCTGTCCCGTGATCAACATAAATCGATGGAGGGAAATCCAAAGAGTGTGTGACGTCACGGTGTTTGGTGATTCTTTGCTCGGGAGCCTCCGATCCAGAACCTGTCAGCACCTACCGCCAAGCCTCGGCAACTCAGCTTAGTTTTTCCTAACTTCTTCTCATCTACATAGAGGTATTGTTTAATTTTACTGTTTTTATTTTAATAAATTATTATAACTTTGAAACAGTGTCTATTGCAATTCACTCTAAATTTCCCCTCTCGCTGCTCCTCTTTTTATTCAGACTTGGGAAACCCTAGTTACAGAAGTTAACAGCTGCTAGAAAAAGCAAATTAAAGTAAGATAAATGAGTACATATGAAAATAAGAAATTTAAAATCTAACAAATAGTTAAAAATTGTAATTTATACCAGGTGAGTCTTTCTCCCCTACAATGTGGACCGGTACCAGTACTGGAATGATTCTGATCCTTCAAATGATTTTAACATAACTTAGAAGTTGATGTAAAAATAATGTTTGTTTTAGCCACAAAATGATTATGCTCAGCAGCAAACAACAAATCACCAACTACAGCATAGAGCAGCTCATCCATGTAGCAGCTATGTAGCCTGACGTAAAAACATTTTGCTAGACAATGTCAAACATTGAGAAGTTTAAGTTATTGTTATCAAACCTTATCAAACACGGAGTTTTGAAGCCAAAAGTACCTCAGAAATATACAGAGCCAACCATGAGAATCAACTCGTTTAAAGTTTAAACTCAGTTTCACACAAACACAAAGACCCTATAAATGTTGGGCTGTTGAACTGGACCATTCAAGCTAATTTTCTGTTAGCAGCTTTACAAATCTTTTACATGACATTACCAAGACACATTAAAACAAACCTTTATCTTGGCTTTTTTCTATTCTTCCTTTCTTTTCTCCCTCCCTGAAGGATAAGTCCTTTTTGGAGACATTGTTTTGCTGACTTGTCTTCTGACCGGAGCTTTTCACGTTTGGATGAGGCTCATGTTACCAGCGAAGCGTGCGGTACCTACCGCGGCCACCAGGGGCCGCCAATAGCATATTGTTTCTTTCTATCGATAAAAAAATCATTTCTACATACATTATCAAATATATATTATTGTAAAAACAAACCACTTAATAGTGACATTGTGTGGTTTTGATATTATGACAGAAATTATTACTAAGAAAAATAAATAAAATCAGCTCCACTGAGGGGCCCCCTAGTGGCCCTGGGGCCCTTAGTGGCTGCTTAGTCTGCTATGCCCTGTGCCGGCTCTGGCAATCAAAGCAGGAAAATTAATTTGTGGTGAATCTTGCATTTTCCTTCAAGTACAAATCCATTTTATTTCAGTTGAAAAGATTTTAATCAGAGTAAAACTGGTTAATATAATTTGAAAGAAAACTCAATCTCATTTTACTTTAAAGACAAAACTATCACAAATACTTTTCTGCAGATTTTTTTTTAAAAAAACACTCAATTCTGTACATTCTAGTTTTGATTTTAAAAACATTTAAAATAAACCCCACTAACTGTCTCTATGGTACAGAATAATACAAATCAATCCCTCAAGTCCAATCATGTGAGAATGTTCTGGAAGGGAGTCCATGTCCGGTCAAACTCTGTTAATGCATGAAATAGTCAGTGGGCCCCCAAGCCTCTTCATCTATCAGCATCAGTACTGGCACTCCTCAGGGCTGTGTGCTGAGCCCTCTGCTCTTCATGTTGTACACACACAACATACAGTTTGACATAAACTGTAAGTTAATACAATAACATACAGTTTATCAATATTGTTTATTGATACAGAATATACCAAAAAAAACAAGAAAGCATCTCTGAAGGAAAATGTGTCATGGTTGCACATCTTTAAGTATCCAAATTATCACATTTAACAAATACAACAATTTTCAGCTTTATAGACATGAAACCCCTCCAGTCTTTCATTCTAGTTTTAAACCAAATCAGTTCTATAGTGAACCTCAACATAGAATATGTATGGAAAATACTTCTACTGCTTTTCACCTGTGTGACGCTTCAAGTGGTGAATTAAACTCACCTTGTGACGAAAACTTTCTCCACATTTCACACATGAAAACAGCTTTTCACCAGTGTGATTCATCATGTGCTGAGTTAAATTCTGTTTTTGACTAAAACCTTTTCCACAGTTCACACATGAAAAAGGCTTTTCAACTGTGTGAATCATCATGTGCTGAGGTAAATTAACTTTTTGACTAAAACCTTTTCCACAGTTCACACATGAAAACGGCTTTTCACCAGTGTGATTCATCATGTGCTGAGTTAAATTCTGTTTTTGACTAAAACCTTTTCCACAGTTCACACATGAAAAAGGCTTTTCAACTGTGTGAATCATCATGTGCTGAGGTAAATTAACTTTTTGACTAAAACCTTTTCCACAGTTCACACATGAAAACAGCTTTTCACCAGTGTGAATCATCATGTGCTGAGTTAAATTCTGTTTTTGACTAAAACCTTTTCCACAGTTCACACATGAAAAAGGCTTTTCAACTGTGTGAATCATCATGTGCTGAGGTAAATTAACTTTTTGACTAAAACTTTTTCCACAGTTCACACATGAAAACGGCTTTTCACCAGTGTGAATCATCATGTGCTGAGTTAAATTCCGTTTTTGACTAAAACGTTTTCCACAGTTCACACATGAAAACGGCTTTTCACCAGTGTGAATCATCATGTGCTGAGTTAAATTCCGTTTTTGACTAAAACGTTTTCCACAGTTCACACATGAAAACGGCTTTTCACCAGTGTGAATCATCATGTGCTGAGTTAAATTAACTTTTTGACTAAAACTTTTTCCACAATTCTCACATGAAAACGGCTTTTCACCAGTGTGAATCATCATGTGCTGAGTTAAATTAACTTTTTGACTAAAACTTTTTCCACAGTTCACACATGAAAACGGCTTTTCACCAGTGTGAATCCTCATGTGCTGAGTTAAATTAACTTTTTGACTAAAACTTTTTCCACAGTTCACACATGAAAACGGCTTTTCACCAGTGTGAATCATCATGTGAGCATCAAAAGCAGATTTGAAAGCAAAACACTTTTTACAGATGTCACATGAGAAAGGTTTTCTTCTTTCCTGATTTTGGTTCTCAGCTTCAGCAGCTTCCTGGAAGATGACTTGGTTCCTCTTTGGTTCTGATTCAGTGTGGTCTGTTTGCTCATCAACAGGAACCAACATGCAGGCATCAGTCTCCTGTTTTAATCCAATCTGTTCTTCACCCTGACTGCAGTAAACTTCTTTCTCTTCCACTTTTATCTGATGATCTTCTGGCTCTTCCTGTTCTTGTTTCACCTGCACAGGTTCTAACTCCTCCTGGTCCAGAGTGGATCTCCTCTCCTGGTTATAAACGTTACACTTCAGGGAATCTGGAGAAGAAAACAGAGAAAAAGAGTAATTGTTAACTTTACTGAAGTAAATCGTTTAAGGCAGAAATGAACAAAAAACCATTTGAAAATTCAAGAGCGTAGACAGAGATATAGATGAATCGACATATCCAGCTGACATTTGGAGAATTCTCAAATGAACGGATTTTAAACAAATACTATAAATTATATTCAAATTTCATTTTAGTCCACTTTTTTAAAAGCCCTGAGGAACTCCATCCAATCATTCGACTCATGAGCCGATGCACCGCGGTACTTCATTTGCTCTACTGTGACATCAACTGGACAATATATGTAAACTAGAAAATTTCTGAAGAAATTTAACCGGGGCCTGCCAAAGCGTGTCCGTCGGTATGGGCCCGGCGTTATCATGCTAGAAATTAGCATCGATGCTAAAGAACTCTGCAATGTAATCAATAGCATGTGGAGAATCACAAGAACGTTAAGTAAGGTGGACGTGCACCATTCAGTATGATTTAAAATTTGTCAAGGCTTTTATTTTGGAATTTTTGTTAAACTTCATTTCAAAGGGCCAAACTAATCCCATGTGTAATAGTCATTGGGTTAAATCAGTTATATAATGCTCAAAACACAAGTAGTTGATGTAAAAATATTCAAGGCTTTTATTTTGAAATTTTTGTTAAGCTTCATTTCAAAACACCAATCTAATCCTATGTGTATCAGTGCTTTGGATAAAAAATTCACATAATGCCCAAAAGAGCAAATACCTGATCTAAAAATTTTCAAGGCTTTTAATTTGAAATTTTCAGTATGCTTCATTTGAAAGGGCCAAACTAATACCATGTATAACAGTCATTGGATAAAATCAGTTATATAATGCTCAAAAGAGCAATAATCTTATGTAAAAATTATAAAGCTTTTATTTTGAAATTTTTGTTAAGCTTCATTTCAAAGGGCCAACCTAATCCCATGTATAACAGTCATTGGATAAAATCAGTTATATAATGCTCAAAAGAGCAATAATCTCATGTAAAAATTGTCAAGGCTTTTATTTTGAAAATTTTTGTTGAGCTTCATTTCAAAGGTCCAAACTAATCCCATGTATAACAGTCATTGGGTTAAATCAGTTATATAATGCTCAACAGAGCAATTACCTGATTTAAAAATTGTCAAGGCTTTTATTTTGAAATTATTATTATGCTTCATTTTAAAGTTTTGAACTAATCCCATGTGTAACAGTTACTGAGTTAAATCAGTTATATACAGCCCATAGCAGCAAGTAGTTCTAAAGGCCAGTTCAGTCCTGATCTGTTTCAACTGAGTATTCCACTATAGTTAGAACTACAGTGATGCGTATTTGTAGTCCTAATCATACGGTGGCCCTGAGGTGCAAAGCACAACAACATTAACGAAGCACAATTACAAATTCAAAAACACAACGACATTAACGAAAACACAACGACATTAACGAAAACACAACGACATTAACGAAAACACAACGACATTAACGAAAACACAACGACATTAACGAAAACACAACGACATTAACGAAAACACAACGACATTAACGAAAACACAACGACATTAACGAAAACACAACGACATTAACGAAAACACAACGACATTAACGAAAACACAACGACATTAACGAAAACACAACGACATTAACGAAAACACAACGACATTAACGAAAACACAACGACATTAACGAAAATACAACGACATTAACGAAAACACAACAACATTAACGAAAACACAACAACATTAACGAAAACACAACGACATTAACGAAAATACAACGACATTAACGAAAACACAACAACATTAACGAAAACACAACGACATTAACGAAAATACAACGACATTAACGAAAACACAACGACATTAACGAAAACACAACGACATTAACGAAAACACAACAACATTAACGAAAACACAACGGAAAAGGTATGTCCCAGTGGGAGACCTAAGAAATCGCTGATTGGACTACAACTCGTTTTACTTTTGAACCGGAAGTTATTCTGGTGTGCTTCGTTTTAATGAGAAGCGGGCATACGGTCACAATGTTTTGCCCAAACTGCGGGAAAGAGCTGGTTGAGCCGTCACCAAACTTCTGCAGCAATTGTGGCAAGAGGCTTCAACGTCAGGAAATATTTATGGAAGATACTCCACAATGTTCAAGTAAGTTAATGAGCATAAAGAAATATTTATGTTTCTTATGGATGTAGCAACTTGCTAACGTTAGTGGTCTCCAGACCGTGTCCACTGTTATTTAGTTGTTCATTGTAAATGCAGTTAAAAGTACACAAACTCGATATAATACAGCAGCATGGTATTAGCCATATATAGAAAAAGCCCATCTAGGAACAAGTGCTGCGAATTAGCTGTTGCTATTGCACTATGACGTAAACATGAGACTGCTGTTTTGTTCAGTTTGTCTATGTCGCTGTATGTCTGTCCCTACCAAATAAACCAATTAAATTAAATTAAAAATAGTAAGGTCCGTTACAGCCTTAGGCACTGCTTAAGGCTGTGGTCCGTTAAGGTCCGTTACAGCCTTAAGTAATTTGTGTCGTTCGTAATACATATCGTCTGTTTGCATGAATGTGATGTGCAACATTTTTTCTTTACTTTACTTCTAGCACAACAGCCTGTTCCATCCTGCCCTGCACCAGCCCTCAGCACCTTCCTTGAATACAGAAAAAAGAAAAATGAGGAGCGACAAAAGTATTCTCTTGGGAAAAAGGGGTTAAAGCAAAAGGAAAAAATGAAAGTTCGGGTAGGTCCGGTTTTGTTCCGACCAAAAACAAGCAGCTTTTAAGTACCATAATAGACTTGCTTAAAGAAAGTTCCAGGTAGCAAAACTATACAGAATAATTGTTTAACAGCAACAGCAAACTGTCAATTAATAACAAGTCAAAACAGTAAATCATCTACTGATTAATTATTGCATAATAATTTTCCAATCATTGTTCTGTTTGCATCAGTTCAAAAGTAAAAGCTTGAAAATGACTGATAATAGTTAATGGATCTATTTGGATGTTATTGTAACATAATACAGGAGGAATTAAAAACAAAAAGAAAACAACAGAGTATTCTCTAAAACAAAACATTGCTCAGCCTTCCGCATAATTTTGGGTTAGTGAACCTAACTAACCTTAGTTAGTGAAGTGGTAGTACTTCTAAAATAAAAATTTGCAGAAACATGTGCTTATGTGTCTGTCATAAGCAGATCTAAGATTTAATTACCCACCGTAATAATTTGCTCTGTACAACAGCTGCCAGGGAAGATGAGTATTTTTTAGCAGGAAAGATGATTGCTGTATCGATTGTACATGGGGGACCGGCACCACATTTTCTCTCAAAGAACCTGGTCAACTACATGATAGGGAATCCAAGTTTCGGCGCCACTGTTGAAGATGTTCAAGATGAGGAGATAGGGAAAGTTCTAAAGCAGGTAGGAAATGACCTAGGTTTAGGAAATAGATTTATTGTATGCCAACTGGAGATTATTTTCACGTTCAGATTAAGATTAGGAAATTATTATAACAAAATAGTAATTTCGTTTTCTCAAAGCTTGACAAATCTTTTTGTTTTGAAAGGCCTGATTTCAGCCTATCTCAAGAAATGTGAAATCACAATTGCACAAAATGTTTATGCTATTTTTGTATTCATAACGAAGAAGTTGTCTAATTGATAGTTCTGTACTTCTTCTTATAATAAACTGCTTGTTTTATAGGTCCTGGAAGCTGAATCAGATGAATCTCTGCTAAATATAATTTTTCAAAACAGCGGGATGTTCCAAACTGCTGGTTGCTTCAGAAGTGTGAAGACTTCTGAGAAGAAAGCTTTTGTAGAGGAGTATCTCAGATGGTACATCCTTGACAGAAACCACAGTGCCATTCAACGGTAATTACTAAACAGTGAGCTATTAATATTATATTATGTTATAAAGATTTTAAAACTATTCTAAAGTTCGATGCTCAATACTCAAGATCAATGACATATTTCCAGTTGTTCACACCTGCCACTGATATCATGACGTTGTAATTTACTATGAAAAACTAATTGGGTATAAAAAATTGTGATCAAATTATAGATATGAAATTACTTGATCAGATATCAAATTTAACAAGCTTCTTTCCTTAATTGATTTTGTTTTTTATCGTTGGTTGTTAACCTCTTTGTGTGTCCTTCTGAAAAATTATGTGAAATGTTGTAATATATTGAGCAATACTTTCCAAATTCTGAGTTTCACCACTTTTATCATCCATTCAGAATTTTATGTACAATAGGTATAATCTTCTTTTGTCATCATAAATATATATATATATTTAATCATTGTCAGATTAATCATAGGTATGGCACATAAATAATTTTTCAATGTGATTTCTAAAAATATACTGTTGCATGACACAATTTTGTTTTTTTTGCACAGTGAAAACATTTTTTTTTAAAGTTTGAAATGATACATTTTTACTTTTAATGATGATTTTTGAGCACTGTGAAAGGTTAGCTTTACTTTGTATATTTAATTTTCTTTTCTTTTTAGACATATTGTACTACAATGTGGTTCACATTTACACAGGACTTAGAATACTTCATATCTATGCTATGAATAAAGTGCAGTGCGTATGTTTTTATCCTCAACAGATTCAAAGATGGACTGGCAAGTCTGGGGTTTTTCCAGTGTCCTGTCCCCAGTCCTATGTTTCTCTGCCAAGGCCCTGACTGCTTCAGACTTGGAGACCATGTTCAAACCAGATCTCAGCCCAGTAGGAACCAATAGGCGGCAAAAGGAGGGCAAAACAATCGTCTTCTGGGCAGATTATTTGCTTGATTGCGAAGGTTAGTAAGGACAGATTGTGTTTTATTCTAAAATTGTTTTTTTTCCTTTGTTTTATTAGGAGGAAAGCATACATAAAAATTAATCATTTGTGCAATGCATTATCTATTAACTACATTGTTTTTAATTTTTCAGAGAAAAACACTGCTGTATGTCTAGAGGAAGTCCTGATGTTTGCTACAGGTCTGACAGCGATTCCACCAGCAGGCATGATGCCATCCCCACATCTTGAGTTTTTGAGTGATTCACCCTTTCCTGTTGCAAACACCTGTGCAAATATACTGAAACTGCCACTTTTGGAATCTTACGCTGCTTTTAGGGCTAACATGGACTTTGGAATACAAAATGCTCCGGGATTCGGATGCTACTGAAACTGAAAGAAGAGATTTCTTGGCAGTCTTGTTCTAATGCTGTTGGCATTCTGCTAATTTTGTGAATGCGAATACAGGGTCCATGTTGTTCTCCATTTCTGGGTGGCAAAGCCTTGCCATAATTTCTGAAAAGATTAGATAATATGATGTCCTTTTCAAAGTGATAGCTTTGAAAGGGACATCAGCTCATGAAGTCAACAATCCGTTAGGGCAAATTCTGTATTTTTTTTTAGAGTGGTGTATGTCTGGTTTAGGTTCACGGTCCGGGCATTTCTAATATGTCCATAATATAGTTTTTTTGTATCATCTTTAAAGGGGATACACTCGGCTTTCATTTAAGCCAAGTTTTGAATCTGACCAACTCAGGTCACCAGAGCTTGTTAAAACAAAATAATATGAATCCTTTTCGCTTAACCAAAAACATTGTTTGTAATCCAATGGTATCTAGGGACACAAGAGTTGACAACTGAAATACTCAGACTAAGAAATCCTGAAATGTACCAAATCTATACTACCATGCAGTCATGTTTTTATGTGGTTATTATGGATTACATAATGGTAGGCTAATCTAAAAAACAGTATATGGTATACATTTCCAGATTTCTTAGTCTGAGTATTTCAGTTGTCAACTCTTGTGTCCCTGATGTCCCTGGATACCACTGGACTAAAAACAATGTTTCTTGGTAAGGCAAAAAGAGTTTGTGTTATTTCTGTTTAACAAGCTGTGGTGACCTCTGAGTTGGTCAGATTCGAAGCTTGGCTTAAATGAAAGCCGAGTGTATTCCCTTTTAAAATGATACAAAATTTTATATTGTAGAGCTTTGACAAATGCCCGTATCGTGAGCCTAAACCAGACATACACCAGTCTCAAATAACAGAATTTGCCCAAAGGGATTGTTGACTTCATGAGCTGATAACTATGAATAAACTGCCACTTTAGAAGGGCTATCCTTCTAAAGTGGCAGTTTATTCATAGTTATCAGCATGATTTCATATGATTTTGCTATCATATGAAAATATCTAAAAATAGATAATATTTTATGTTATATGTTCTTACCATAACAATGAGTTTTCATTTGAGTAAAATGAACAGGACACAAAATATATAAAAAAAAATTTATTCAGGTTGTTTGTGTCTACAGCCTTGCTATGTGTTTGAGGAATAAATACAGTTCCATAGCTGACTCCCAGTTTTGTGACTGCTGTTGTCCATGTTGTTGCATGACTTGCTGTAGGTATTCCTCGATGTCTTTATCACCACACAACTCTGTCACCTGACTTGCTTCTGGGAAAACATCCAGATCACTGTCCTCAACAGGAAATCCACAATCTCTTGAACCATATCTGCAAAGTCAGAATATAATTAGTAATAGAATTGTGACAGATATTTTATATATTTAGTACAAGTACTTGTAATTGTCTGTTTTTTTTTTGGGGGGGGGGGGGGGGGGGGGGGGGGGTTGCTGGCTGTGTGACACAGTATAAGTGAGCACTATCAGTGACAGCTTATACAGTGTATCACAAAGTGAGTACACCCCTCACATTTCTGCAGATATTTAAGTATATATTTTTATGGGATAACACTGACAAAATGATGCTTTGACACAATGAAAAGTAGTCTGAGTGCAGCTTATATAAGAATGTAAATTTATTCTTCCCGCAAACTAACTATATACAGCCATTAATGTCTAAACTAATGGCAACTAATGTGAGTACACCCTTAGTGAAGATTTCTATAGTGTCAATATTTTGTGTGGCCACCATTATTTACCAAAACTGCCTTAACTCTCCTGGGCTTGGAGGACATGTCAAAGATGTTTTAATGGGTTTAGGTGTGGAGACATGCTTGGCAAGTCCATCACCTTCACCCTCAGCCTCTTCAGTAAAGCAGTGGTCGTCTTAGAGGTGTGTTTGGGGGCTTTATCATGCTGGAACGCTACTCTGTGACCCAGTTTCCAGAGGGAAGGGATCATGCTCTGCTTCAGTATTTCACAGTACATATTCGGGCTCATGAAATGTAACTCCCCAACACCTGCTACACTCCTGCAGCCCGAGACCATGGCATTCCCACCACCATGCTTGACTGTAGGCATCACACACTTCTCTTTGTACTCCTCACCTGACAGCTGCCACACATGCTGGAGACCATCTGAACCAAACAAATTAATTTTGGTCTCATCAGACCATAAGACCTGGTTCCAATAATCCATGTCCTTTGTTGATATGTCTTCAGCAAACTGTTTGCGGGCTGTCTTGTGTACAGACTTAAGAGCTTCCTTCTGGGGTGACAGCCATGCAGACTAATTTGATGTAGTGTGCGGCGTTTGGTGAGTACTCTTAGGGACCTCTTAGGGGTGTACTCACTTTTGTTGCTGGTGGTTTAGACATCAATGCCTTTACATAGAGTTATTTTGTGGGAAGAATACATTTACACTGTTATATAAGCTGTAATCAGACTACTTTTCATTGTGTCAAAGTGTCATTTTGTTGGTGTCATCCCATATACTTGAATACCTGCAGAAATGTGAGGGGTGTACTTACTTTTGTGATACACTATACATTAACAGTTATAGGTTACTTGTACATAGATAATAGATGTCCTAACTTGTGCTAACAGCACTTCTGCATTATTATGTAATGTCAAGCATTATTTCTATTTGTGAAGATGTCAATTACCTGTGAGGCAAGAGATAGAGTTCGTTTGGAATCCCCCCAGGACATGATGCAAGTCTGCTTGGCCGGATCCTGTGGTTATTCCAGAGATTTTTGCATTCATCCAGGTCTTTCTGCAGAACTCTGGTGAAGCAGAATCTGAGCAAGCACTGGTGCTCAACACTTCCGTTGAAGTTTCCGGAGTCTCTTAAATCTCCAAACAAGTCCATCCAAAACTGAGACCTGAGGATACATTGAATTAGAAACGGTTCTGTTCTTTTTCATATTAAAATGATTAAAAGATTGTCTGTCTTTCTCCATGTCCATAACATTGAAAGCATGCTCTAAATCTATGTCAAACTGAATATCGCATCCTAATTTTCCACGTACAAACTAAAAATCTGTATAGCATCTGTAACCAAACAATGGAAAATTCTAATTTGGAAACAAAATATTTGCTAAAGCCTTATGAAAATAAATGTTTGAAACTAATTCAATATGGCATGTTAACTGGCAAAACGACAGCTATGTGACTGCCAACTCCATAGGCACTTCCTATGGAGTTGCCATGACAACAATAAACAAACCACAAGCTTAGAAGTAGCTTTCACCTCATCCCTTATTTATAAACAGTAAAAGTATGTAACGTCTATTACTCCATAACGATTTTTGAGTACTCTACCCACCTGTGTGTAATACTAAAATTAATATCACAAATATGTATTGTAGTACTTACTGCAGAACCTGCAAAATTTGCTTAACTAACATAGAGCTTACGTGTACTGTATGTTACTAAAGTCACCAGAACCTTGTTTTTCACACGAAGAGTTTGGACCTACTTTACAAATCGTTTTTAAACTCAGACTGTATGCTTCCACAGATTTCAGACCGTGATCAGCTTTTGCTGTACTTGACATCTGAAAAACACATATGTACCCACCTTCCTCTTCTGAAAAAAGACCACCATGACTCGATGCGTTGATTCCCTGTGGATGATCCGTAACTGTGGCTTGATGACCCAGCATAATAATCCGTATGCGCATGGCGGAGGGTACACTGTATTGCTGCCACAGTCCCGTTCTCTGTGCCGAGGTCTGTTCGTAGTCTCATTGGTATCACTCCAAGACTCTTGACACAGTTTATATAATGCTGGGCAATGACAGAAGGATTGTTGTTTGTTGCCCCACAAACAAGCCACATCATTCTTCTCGAAAATCCATCAATGCATCCTGAGACGGCCAAGCCGAATGGCTTCAGTTTGTCGTAGCCGTCTACATGCCATATGTAATTGGGCCCCATAGAGTGATAGGTGCGCCTTGTAAATCTCCTGCGAGTCCTCAGAGCGATGCCTTGAGGGTTCAGCTGCCTCAGCAGTCTCATTACAACATCACGTTTGACACACAGGTTGTGTTTTTGTTTGAGAACTTGCCACATGGTCCGATAGCCAAATAATTGCCCTGGTCCTCTCAGCTCGGCCATAATGGCACGCCTCACTTCCCGAAGTGGAGAGTAGTTGCCTCTTCTATGTAGCCCCGCTTCTTTTAAATAAGTCTTTAGTGAACGCATACTAACTGACACTTTGTGGTTAGTCCGAAGCATGTCCAGTATCACCTCATATGTATGTCCTGAGTCAAAAGACTCTCGAATAGCAGTAGTAAGGTTTGGATCACCGAGAACATTCATGTTATTAAAAAACACGTTGTAGCCAGAATAACTTCCGGTTCAAAAGTAAAACGAGTTGTAGTCCAATCAGCGATTTCTTAGGTCTCCCACTGGGACATACCTTTTCCGTTGTGTTTTCGTTAATGTTGTTGTGTTTTCGTTAATGTCGTTGTGTTTTCGTTAATGTCGTTGTGTTTTCGTTAATGTCGTTGTGTTTTCGTTAATGTCGTTGTGTTTTCGTTAATGTCGTTGTGTTTTCGTTAATGTCGTTGTGCTTCGTTAATGTTGTTGTGCTTTGCACCTCAGGGCCACCGTATAATCAGCAGCCAATAGCCTCTTGAGTTCCGTTGCTATGGTAAATAATTTTCTCAGCAAAGTGTGAACTGTTAGTGAGAGAGGCTGGGGCAGAGAATACTCTCTTTGAGCCAGCCAGTTTTACTGAAAAAAAGCATTGAAAACAACTCCTTTCCATTCGGGAACCGTAATACATATTCAAAAACCGTTTGAAGCGTATGACAGGGCAATGTGTCTTCTGCGATAGTCCCGAGATTCATATCTCTACCTCACTCAGAGCATTTA
Source organism: Xiphophorus maculatus (assembly GCF_002775205.1). Lineage (NCBI taxonomy): Eukaryota > Metazoa > Chordata > Actinopteri > Cyprinodontiformes > Poeciliidae > Xiphophorus > Xiphophorus maculatus. Next base: position 7,845,774 of record NC_036455.1, on the reverse strand, counting down.
CAGCGATGAGAGAAAGAAATGGTTTGCCCAGATCTGAAATGTTTGAGAAATATATGGGAGAGAGCCTGAGACAGCCTCAGAAAATCCTGTCAAAATGACTTTGCTCTGAAGCACCGTGACAGAAAACCGTACGGTCTAGATAAATTTCGAAAACATTTTACCGGAGCAGACATGCGTATCAATGTCAGGACTGATTTTGATACCAATCGTGCGATATTTGTGGGCGTGATGGCGATTTCAAAATTATTTTGGGGTGAAAAATTCTCTTCATTTCTCACTCTAGCGGAGATCTAAAGGCCCTGACTCTCACTCTAATTTTAGGAAAAATGAAAAACTTTGGGTCGCTTAGAGACAAATTGTGGACAAACCGTAATTGGTATTGACGAGCCGTCTTCACTTTCGAAGAGATCACAGACGTATCTACAAAATGAAATTTGAATGGCATTTCTACGTGAATTCGTGACGACACAGAAAATCCTCAAAAACAGGGTATTTGAAGGATTTTTCCCATTGACTTATAATGGGGGTTTTTTCGTAGTTTTTTGCGAATTATGTCGCCATGTTAACCCCGAATCCCACCAAAAGTAATAGCTCCAATGGCGTGAATTTTCTGCACGTTTTGATACCTCATTTGTAGGTGTGCACGCAGCGGTATGAGCCGCATTAACGGTTACGGATGAAAAATAAAGAATTGGGAGAATAGTAATAGGTTCCTGCCATTGCTTTGCATGGCAGGCCCCAAATAGGCAACGTGAAAACAACACGAAGCTTTACAATGAATAAACAAGTTTAAAATGTTTGTGATTCTGATACATAAATTCTGATTAATCTGGTTGTATGAAACAATGGCTGGATCCAAAAGAAAACTTGAAACAAATAGAAAAGAGGGTTGTGATTGGCTTGTTACTCGCTATGTCACCAGGGACAACGATTTATTACTAAAAAATAAAAACTTTAACTGCTCAGGTTTAGGTGAGTTCTCTGTCTTACCCGCTTCATTACTCAACACATCACTAATGAAAAGTTTGATCTTTGTTATTTGCTTGTCAAACGGGAAAAAATAAACTATAAAAGCAATTTTCAAGTTTTTTGGACATTGAACTTCTTTTATTTATGTAACTGGGTGGTATATTAGTTGAAAAATGTGTTTACATGAAGTAGCTGTAAATTCCCACCCATATTGGGCCCATGAATGCACCTTTGCCCATAGTCATTGTGCCCCTTTTCCCCATAGACTATAAATAAACGCCTCATGGACCGCTCTTGCCTATTGTTACTGAAGAGATTTAAGGCGGCCATCTTGGAGCGGTCGACCGTTCCACTCAGCTTTATGTTTAACAGACTCAATGATGTATCAGCGCATTTATCAATCATAACTCACTAAATACTAAACAGATATTCACCAATTTTTCTGTAGACCTTATTAAAATGTTAGCAAGATTTACAAGGAAATGATTTTTAAAGTATTTTTGAATGACTGATATAAGGTTGAGCATATTTAACAATTCTTAGTGGGGAAAACAGAATAGAGTCAGAATAGAATGTGTTGATATTTCTGTATTATGATTATTTTACAAAGCACACAACCAGTCATAATTTTTAAATATGTTATTTAGTAATATCAATACATATTCATATAAATATACAAACACAAAATAATACAATCAGAGAGAAATAAAGATGCTTAAATAATTATTAATGCTGAATAATATGCACTAAACTACACATATTTATATGGACGTGCGTATATACATAATATCTATATAGGTTTTATTCATGTTTTCCAGCTGAGGAGGAGCTTAAGAGAGATTCAGCAGCTGAGATTCATCAGTGCAGTGAATCCGTCTCTCCTTAAAGACATTCCCCACTTCTTCCTCACATGGTCTTTATGAAACCTTCAAAACAAAAACAGGAGCTATTTTACTTTAGACAGAGTGAAAGAATTCCATATAAATAAGAGTCTTTGCCACCTTGTGTGGAATAATCTAAATCAAGGTTAGGGAATAATTAAAACTTAAGATTTACAAAATCTCGGTTAGCCTTCATAGCGGGGCTGAACCCCGGTATTACACTAAGCTGATAGCTAATATTAGCTGTTGTTTTGTCAGTGGACATAAATACAGTATAGTAATATTCTAATCACAAAATATAAACTGTAATATGTCCATCTTACTTGTGAAACGTTATCGTCCGAGATCTCGCGTCATTAGTCTGTCGATCTGAACACAAATATCTGGCAGTGCTGAGGCATCTTCTGCTGTTTTGGTTTAGCCAAGTAGGAGGGACGACCGTTCCAAGATGGCCGCCGTATTTCCTACGCCAGAGCAGCCATGCGGGGTCTACTCATTATATTATGTCTATGCTTTTCCCCACCTTCACTTCCGGTTCACAGCATTGTCGGGCTTATTAGTGCAGATAGGCACCGGGTGTGGCAGCCAAGCTATGAGTGTTGTTGTGTGCAGTTGGATGTCTGTCGGATGAGCGCTGGCGCCGCAGGATCATCAATATATGTGCTGCTGGTAGGATAAATGGATTTTTGATGTGGCACTTATGGCTGGTTCTGTGTAACGTCAGTGTCGCTTTTTATATTGTTGCTACTAGGCCTGTCACGATAACAAATTTTGCTGAACGATTAATCGTCTCAAAAATTATTGCGATAAACGATAATATTGTTTGAAGACCATTTTACACTGATTTAATGGAAATGACGTAATAATGCATGCGATTTCCTGCCAAAGATAGATACACTTTATTTTCAAAAGAACACTAAACACTGGAACTGATGAACAAAACAAAACAACCAAAACCATAAATAACATGGATTCTCAGTCTCCATTAATAAAAAATCTACTTGAACAAAAATTAAACAACATAAAGCCAAAGTGGAAATAAATACTGCATTCAACCAAAAGAGTGCAGATTATAAAGTCTGTATATCATGTTGCCCTATAGTAATAATTAGATTTAAATAGAGAAGATGGGCACATCGACTACCCGATGCAATAGTTCACACTACACAATCCCCCCCTCTCCATACGACAATTTTAGAACGTTGATCGTTCTCTAAGATTGTCGCTTGCGATTTCGTAACCGATCATCCTGTAGTGTGTGGTGTGTGCTACTAATTTGGTTTGCAGTTGTTTTAAGTCTCAGACTGCTCCTAGTGTTTGTTCTGGGTTGCTGTGCTTCATTGGGTTTTAAATTAGAATAATAAAGTCTATTTTTAATATTATAAAAGTATGTATAAATAAAATATATTTTGTATACTACTTCTGTTTCATAATTGTAAGCCAGACTTGCCTGGGTACTTTTAATAGGGAGAGCCTAGGCCACTTGATATTATTTGAAACTCCACGTCGTCTGTCACGATCCGGGTTTTCTCATGTGTTACACCTACGTATGAAACATCACCTCAATGCAGCAGTGGCTTGTTGATTGGACTTTTATATGAGGTTTAGTTTGACAGATAATAACACCTCTATTATTGTTTCATGCTGTTTGCTTTGCAAGGCTTTACTAGCTTATATATGCACGTTCCAATTAGTAATTACCTGAGATCATTGGACGAAGCTGAAGTTGGTTTCCGATTCCAGCTTCTGATTCAGCAAATGGCTAAAGGGCGAGTCCACTTAATTTTTCACTACCTTCCACATCTTTAATAGAGTCTAGTTTAAAAACTACAACAGCTAGACTCTTCTGACCTGGACTGGGTTAATCTGCTCTCACAGCAGAATATTTATAACCATGTTTCTGATTTGTGAAACTTCAATAAAGGTTGATTTCACCACTTTTTAATCTCTGTTATAGTATAACTGCTCAAATTCCCAAACTACCATAACACCTAAACTCTTGAAACCTGGACAAGATTATTTTCAACTAACAGCAGAATATTTAAAACCATCTTTGTGATTTGTGAAACTTTTATCCGATTTGTGGAACTTCAATAAAATGCCGTTTTTACCCATCTTTGCATCCAGCTCATATTAAAACTGCTCTAATGCCAAAACTACAACAACTACGTATTTCAAACTTGGACTAGATTATTCTTCTCTAATAGCAGAATATTTTAATTCATGTTTGGGATTTGTGAAACTTCACTAAAGCTTACATTACTATTCACACTTGTTCCATGCAGTTTTTTAAAATTCCAATTCAATTCTAATTCAAAACCACTTTATTAATCCTAATGGGAAATTAAATGTTGGTGTTACTCATGAATTCTTCCAAGAGTTATTGTAGATGGAGATGGTTGTTGGAAGGAAAGATCTTCTGCAGCCGTCTGTTACATAAAGTTTCACAAATCAGAAAAAAGTTTCACAAATCCCAAACATGGATTTAAATATTCTGCTATTAGAGCAGAATAATCCAGTCCAGGTTTTGAAGAGTGTAGTTCTTGCAGTTTTTAAACCAGAGTCTATTAAAGATGCGAAAGGAAGTGAAAAATTAGGTGGAATCGGAAACCAACTTCAGCTTCGTGTAGTTAAAGGAGGAAAAGCCATAAAAGGTCATTTTATTTCTACATCAATAAGCCATTTTCACAGCGTAATTGTGATTCCTGCGTTCATTTACCGGTTAACAAAACATTTATACGGGAAAAGAACATTTACTAAAATGATCCTCATACAGAAAGGTGCAGACATTTAGACCTTAACCTGCATCCAAACGCTGGTGGTTCCTACCTATTCGGTGTAAGATTATCTGGGGCCTCCGGGAGAAATCCAGCAGTCTGCGATGATCATCCATCTCTTCCTCCGACTTGACGATGATTTCTTTAAACTCTGTGAATGTTTCTTCAGCAGCAGTTAACGGCTCGTTGATAAACTCGTTTAGAGAAACAGTCGAACATTCAACCAAACAGACCATGCGCCATTTTCTTTGTCTTCTTCTTCATCTTCTTCTTTGGGATTTTATGACTGTCGTTCATTCATGTCATTGCATTACCGCCACCTTGTGGATCTTACGATCATCACATCTAAAGATTTCTCATACAGTGCCAGTTCTCTTTGAAAGACGTAAAATCTTTTCTTCCACTTTATCTAAATAAAACAAATACAATATTAGTATTCCAGTTTTCCACAAATCCAAAGTTAATATTGTCTTCTGATTCGTATCTCCTACATCCCGCAACATGTTTCACAGTTTCTTCACTCCACCAGATCAGAACCTTTCCTATAGTTTCCGTATATCCACAATGATCGCTGCTGCTTTGTTCGGAGTTACCGCTGGTTCCGCCCATCCTGTGGCTTATTGAGAGCCGATCAGCACCGGCTTGTTCACTGAATTGTGCGGTGCTGGTGGTCGAGTGTAAAAGACTTTAAACGGTTTTATCTATTTGATTTTTCTACCGGTATTTTAATAATAGTTTGTATTTTTTTCTTTTTTAGCTCTGAGGCTTGAAGGTGGTGCGTTTGGCCCAGATGGTGGCGCCCCCTGTTGCTGTGGCTGTGTCAATGTCAAACATTGAGAAGTTTAAGTTATTGTTATCAAACCTTATCAAATACGGAGTTTTGAAGCCAAAAGTACCTCAGAAATATACAGAGCCAACCATGAGAATCAACTCGTTTAAAGTTTAAACTCAGGTTCACACAAACACAAAGACCCTATAAATGTTGGGCTGTTGAACTGGACCATTCAAGCTAATTTTCTGTTAGCAGCTTTACAAATCTTTTACATGACATTACCAAGACACATTAAAACAAACCTTTATCTTGGCTTTTTTCTATTCTTCCATATTGTTTCTTTCTATCAATAAAAAAAACGTACATTATCAAATATACGTATATATTATTGTAAGAACAAACCACTTAATAGTGACATTGTGTGGTTTTGATATTATGACAGAAATTATTACTAAGAAAAATAAATAAAATCAGCTCCACTGAGGGGGCCCCCTAGTGGCCCTGGGGCCCTTAGTGGCTGCTTAGTTTGCTATGCCTTGTGCCGGCTCTGGCAATGAAAGCAGGAAAATTAATTTGTGGTGAATCTTGCATTTTCCTTCAAGTGCAAATCCATTTTATTTCATTTGAAAAGATTTTAATCAGAGTAAAACTGGTTAATATAATTTGAAAGAAAACTCAATCTCATTTTACTTTAAAGACAAAACTATCACAAATACTTTTTTGCAGATTTAAAAAAAAAACACTCAATTCTGTACATTCTAGTTTTGATTTTAAAAACTACAAAAATAAACCCCACTAACTCTCTCTATTGTACAGAATAATACAAATCAATCCCTCAAGTCCAATCATGTGAGAATGTTCTGGAAGGGAGTCCATGTCCGGTCAAACTCTGTTAATGCATGAAATAGTCAGTGGGCCCCCAAGCCTCTTCATCTATCAGCATCAGTACTGGCACTCCTCAGGGCTGTGTGCTGAGCCCTCTGCTCTTCACGTTGTACACACACAACATACAGTTTGACATAAACTGTATGTTAATACAACAACATACAGTTTATCATTATTTTTTTTGATACAGAATATACCAGAAAGAACAAGAAAGCATCTCTGAAGGGAAATGTATCATGGTTGCACATCTCCAAGTATCCAAATGATCACATTTAACAAATACAACAATTTTCAGCTTTATAGACATGAAACCCCTCCAGTCTTTCATTCTAGTTTTAAACCAAATCAGTTCTATAGTGAACCTCAACATAGAACATGTATGGAAAATACTTCTACTGCTTTTCACCTGTGTGACGCCTCAAGTGGTGAATTAAACTCACCTTGTGACGAAAACTTTTTCCACAGTTCACACATGAAAACGGCTTTTCACCAGTGTGAATCCTCATGTGCTTAGTTAAATCCTGTTTTTGACTAATACTTTTTCCACATTTCACACATGAAAACGGCTTTTCACCAGTGTGAATCATCATGTGCTGAGTTAAACTAAGTTTTTTACTAAAACGTTTTCCACAGTTCACACATGAAAACGGCTTTTCACCAGTGTGAGTCATCATGTGCTGAGTTAAATTCTGTTTTTGACTAAAACCTTTTCCACAGTTCACACATGAAAAAGGCTTTTCACCAGTGTGAATCATCATGTGCTGAGTTAAATTCTGTTTTTGACTAAAACCTTTTCCACAGTTCACACATGAAAAAGGCTTTTCACCAGTGTGAATCATCATGTGCTGAGTTAAACTAAGTTTTTGACTAAAACTTTTTCCACAGTTCACACATGAAAACGGCTTTTCACCAGTGTGAATCCTCATGTGCCGAGTTAAAACCTGTTTTTGACAAAAACCTTTTCCACAGGTCACACATGAAAACGGCTTTTCACCAGTGTGAATCATCATGTGCTGAGTTAAATGCCGTTTGCGACTAAAACCTTTTCCACAGTTCACACATGAAAACGGCTTTTCACCAGTATGAATCATCATGTGCCGAGTTAAAACCTGTTTTTGACTAAAACCTTTTCCACATTTCACACATGAAAACGGCTTTTCACCAGTGTGAATCATCATGTGCTGAGTTAAAACCTGTTTGTGACTAAAACCTTTTCCACAGTTCACACATGAAAACGGCTTTTCACCTGTGTGAATCATCATGTGCTGAGTTAAATGCTGTTTGCGACTAAAACCTTTTCCACAGTTCACACATGAAAACGGCTTTTCACCAGTATGAATCATTATGTGCCGAGTTAAATGCTGTTTTTGACTAAAACCTTTTCCACATTTCACACATGAAAACGGCTTTTCACCAGTGTGAATCATCATGTGCTGAGTTAAAACCTGTTTGTGACTAAAACCTTTTCCACAGTTCACACATGAAAACGGCTTTTCACCAGTGTGAATCATCATGTGCCGAGTTAAACTAAGTTTTTGACTAAACCTTTTTCCACATTTCACACATGAAAACGGCTTTTCACCAGTGTGAATCATCATGTGCTGAGTTAAACTAAGTTTTTTACTAAAACTTTTTCCACAGGTCACACATGAAAACGGCTTTTCACCAGTGTGAATCCTCATGTGCTGAGTTAAACTAAGTTTTTGACTAAACCTTTTTCCACATTTCACACATGAAAACGGCTTTTCACCAGTGTGAATCATCATGTGCTGAGTTAAACTAAGTTTTTTACTAAAACGTTTTCCACAGTTCACACATGAAAACGGCTTTTCACCAGTGTGAATCATCATGTGCTGAGTTAAATGATGTTTTTGACTAAAACCTTTTCCACAGTTCACACATGAAAAAGGCTTTTCACCAGTGTGAATCCTCATGTGCTGAGTTAAATGATGTTTTTGACTAAAACCTTTTCCACAGTTCACACATGAAAACGGCTTTTCACCAGTGTGAATCATCATGTGCAGAGTTAAATTCCGTTTTTGACTAAAACCTTTTCCACAATTCACACATGAAAACGGCTTTTCACCAGTGTGAATCATCATGTGCAGAGTTAAATTCCGTTTTTGACTAAAACCTTTTCCACAGTTCACACATGAAAACGGCTTTTCACCAGTGTGAATCCTCATGTGCAGAGTTAAATGCTGTTTTTGACTAAAACTTTTTCCACAGTTCACACATGAAAACGGCTTTTCACCCGTATGAGTTCTCATGTGAGCATCAAAATCAGATTTGAAAGCAAAACACTTTTTACAGATGTCACATGAGAAAGGTTTTCTTCTTTCCTGATTTTGGTTCTCAGCTTCAGCAACTTCCTGGAAGATGTCTTGGTTCCTGTTTGGTTCTGATTCAATGTGGTCTGTATGCTCATCAACAGGAACCAACATGCAGGTATCAGTCTCCTGTTTTAATCCAATCTGTTCTTCAGCCTGACTGCAGTAAACTTCTTTCTCTTCCACTTTTATCTGATGATCTTCTGGCTCTTCCTGTTCTTGTTTCACCTGCACAGGTTCTAACTCCTCCTGGTCCAGAGTGGATCTCCTCTCCTGGTTACAAACGTTACACTTCAGGGAATCTGGAGAAGAAAACAGAGAAAAAGAGTAATTGTTAACTTTACTGAAGTAAATCGTTTAAGGCAGAAATGAACAAAAAACCATTTGAAAATTCAAGAGCGTAGACAGAGATATAGATGAATCGACATATCCAGCTGACATTTGGAGAATTCTCAAATGAACGGATTTTAAACAAATACTATAAATTATATTCAAATTTCATTTTAGTCCACATTTTTAAAAGCCTTGAGGAACTCCATCCAATCATTCGACTCATGAGCCGATGCACTGCGGTGCTTCATTTGCTCTACTGTGACATCAACTGGACAATATATGTAAAATAGGCAACGTGAAAACAACATGAGGCTTTACAATGAATAAACAAGTTTAAAATCTTTGTGATTCTGATACATAAATTCTGATTAATCTGGTTGTATGAAACAATGGCTGGATCCAAAAGAAAACTAGAAACAAAAAGAAAAGAGGGTTGTGATTGGCTTGTTACTCGCTATGTCACCAGGGACAACGATTTATTACTAAAAAATAAAAACTTTAACTGCTCAGGTTTAGGTGAGTTCTCTGTCTTACCCGCTTCATTACTCGACACATCACTAATGAAAAGTTTGATCTTTGTTATTTGCTTGTCAAACTGGAAAAAATAAACTATAAAAGCAATTTTCAAGTTTTTTGGACGTTGAACATCTTTCATTTATGTAACTGTTTGGTGAATTAGTTGAAAAATGTGTTTACATAAAGAAACTGTAAATTCCCACCCATATTGGGCCCATGAATGCACCTTTGCCCATAGTCATTGTGCCACTTTCCCCATAGACTATAAATAAACGCCTCATGGACCGCTCTTGCCTATTGTTACTGAAGAGATTTAAGGCGGCCATCTTGGAGCGGTCGACCGTTCCACTCAGCTTTATGTTTAACAGACTCAATGACGTATCAGCGCATTTATCAATCATAACTCGCTAAATACTAAGCAGATATTTACCAATTTTTCTGTAAACCTTATTAAAAGGTTAGCAACATTTACAAGGAAATGATTTTTAAAGTATTTTTGAATGACTGATATAAGGTTGAGCATATTTAACTATTCTTAGTGGGGAAAACAGAATAGAGTCAGAATAGAATGTGTTGATATTTCTGTATTATGATTATTTTACAAAGCACACAACCAGTCATAATTTTTAAATATGTTATTTAGTAATATCAATACATATTCATATAAATATACAAACACAAAATAATACAATCAGAGAGAAATAAAGATGCTTAAATAATTATTAATGCTGAATAATATGCACTAAACTACACATATTTATATGGACGTGCGTATATACATAATATCTATATAGGTTTTATTCATGTTTTCCAGCTGAGGAGGAGCTTAAGAGAGATTCAGCAGCTGAGATTCATCAGTGCAGTGAATCCGTCTCTCCTTAAAGACATTCCCCACTTCTTCCTCACATGGTCTTTATGAAACCTTCAAAACAAAAACAGGAACTATTTTACTTTAGACAGAGTGAAAGAATTCCATATAAATAAGAGTCTTTGCCACCTTGTGTGGAATAATCTAAATCAAGGTTAGGGAATAATTAAAACTTAAGATTTACAAAATCTCGGTTAGCCTTCATAGCGGGGCTGAACCCCGGTATTACACTAAGCTGATAGCTAATATTAGCTGTTGTTTTGTCAGTGGACATAAATACAGTATAGTAATATTCTAATCACAAAATATAAACTGTAATATGTCCATCTTACTTGTGAAACGTTATCGTCCGAGATCTCGCGTCATTAGTCTGTCGATCTGAACACAAATATCTGGCAGTGCTGAGGCATCTTCTGCTGTTTTGGTTTAGCCAAGTAGGAGGGACGACCGTTCCAAGATGGCCGCCGTATTTCCTACGCCAGAGCAGCCATGCGGGGTCTACTCATTATATTATGTCTATGCTTTTCCCCACCTTCACTTCCGGTTCACAGCATTGTCGGGCTTATTAGTGCAGATAGGCACCGGGTGTGGCAGCCAAGCTATGAGTGTTGTTGTGTGCAGTTGGATGTCTGTCGGATGAGCGCTGGCGCCGCAGGATCATCAATATATGTGCTGCTGGTAGGATAAATGGATTTTTGATGTGTCACTTGTGGCTGGTTCTGTGTAACGTCAGTGTCGCTTTTTATATTGTTGCTACTAGGCCTGTCACGATAACAAATTTTGCTGAACGATTAATCGTCTCAAAAATTATTGCGATAAACGATAATATTGTTTGAAGACCATTTTACACTGATTTAATGGAAATGACGTAATAATGCATGCGATTTTCTGCCAAAGATAGATACACTTTATTTTCAAAAGAACATTTAACACTGGAACTGATGAACAAAACAAAACAACCAAAACCATAAATAACATGGATTCTCAGTCTCCATTAATAAAAAATCTACTTGAACAAAAATTAAACAACATAAAGCCAAAGTGGAAATAAATACTGCATTCAACAAAAGAGTGCAGATTATAAAGTCTGTATATCATGTTGCCCTATAGTAATAATTAGATTTAAATAGAGAAGATGGGCACATCGACTACCCGATGCAATAGTTCACACTACACAATCCCCCCCTCTCCATACGACAATTTTAGAACGTTGATCGTTCTCTAAGATTGTCGCTTGCGATTTCGTAACCGATCATCCTGTAGTGTGTGGTGTGTGCTACTAATTTGGTTTGCAGTTGTTTTAAGTCTCAGACTGCTCCTAGTGTTTGTTCTGGGTTGCTGTGCTTCATTGGGTTTTAAATTAGAATAATAAAGTCTATTTTTAATATTATAAAAGTATGTATAAATAAAATATATTTTGTATACTACTTCTGTTTCATAATTTTAAGCCAGACTTGCCTGGGTACTTTTAATAGGGAGAGCCTAGGCCACTTGATATTATTTGAAACTCCACGTCGTCTGTCACGATCCGGGTTTTCTCATGTGTTACACCTACGTATGAAACATCACCTCAATGCAGCAGTGGCTTGTTGATTGGACTTTTATATGAGGTTTAGTTTGACAGATAATAACACCTCTATTATTGTTTCATGCTGTTTGCTTTGCAAGGCTTTACTAGCTTATATATGCACGTTCCAATTAGTAATTACCTGAGATCATTGGATGAAGCTGAAGTTGGTTTCCGATTCCAGCTTCTGATTCAGGAAATGGCTAAAGGGCGAGTCCACTTAATTTTTCACTACCTTCCACATCTTTAATAGAGTCTAGTTTAAAAACTACAACAGCTAGACTCTTCTGACCTGGACTGGGTTAATCTGCTCTCACAGCAGAATATTTATAACCATGTTTCTGATTTGTGAAACTTCAATAAAGGTTGATTTCACCACTTTTTAATCTCTGTTATAGTATAACTGCTCAAATTCCCAAACTACCATAACACCTAAACTCTTGAAACCTGGACAAGATTATTTTCAACTAACAGCAGAATATTTAAAACCATCTTTGTGATTTGTGAAACTTTTATCCGATTTGTGGAACTTCAATAAAATGCCATTTTTACCCATCTTTGCATCCAGCTCATATTAAAACTGCTCTAATGCCAAAACTACAACAACTACGTATTTCAAACTTGGACTAGATTATTCTTCTCTAATAGCAGAATATTTTAATTCATGTTTGGGATTTGTGAAACTTCACTAAAGTTTAGATTACTATTCACACTTGTTCCATGCAGTTTTTTAAAATTCCAATTCAATTCTAATTCAAAACCACTTAATTAATCCTAATGGGAAATTAAATGTTGGTGTTACTCATGAATTCTTCCAAGAGTTATTGTAGATGGAGATGGTTGTTGGAAGGAAAGATCTTCTGCAGCCGTCTGTTACATAAAGTTTCACAAATCAGAAAAAAGTTTCACAAATCCCAAACATGGATTTAAATATTCTGCTATTAGAGCAGAATAATCCAGTCCAGGTTTTGAAGAGTGTAGTTCTTGCAGTTTTTAAACCAGAGTCTATTAAAGATGCGAAAGGAAGTGAAAAATTAGGTGGAATCGAAAACCAACTTCAGCTTCGTGTAGTTAAAGGAGGAAAAGCCATAAAAGGTCATTTTATTTCTACATCAATAAGCCATTTTCACAGCGTAATTGTGATTCCTGCGTTCATTTACCGGTTAACAAAACATTTATACGGGAAAAGAACATTTACTAAAATGATCCTCATACAGAAAGGTGCAGACATTTAGACCTTAACCTGCATCCAAACGCTGCTGGTTCCTACCTATTCGGTTGTAAGATTATCTGGGGCCTCCGGGAGAAATCCAGCAGTCTGCGATGATCATCCATCTCTTCCTCCGACTTGACGATGATTTCTTTAAACTCTGTGAATGTTTCTTCAGCAGCAGTTAACGGCTCGTTGATAAACTCGTTTAGAGAAACAGTCGAACATTCAACCAAACAGACCATGCGCCATTTTCTTTGTCTTCTTCTTCTTCTTCTTTGGGATTTTATGACTGTCGTTCATTCATGTCATTGCATTACCGCCACCTTGTGGATCTTACGATCATCACATCTAAAGATTTCTCATACAGTGCCAGTTCTCTTTGAAAGACGTAAAATCTTTTCTTCCACTTTATCTAAGTAAAACAAATACAATATTAGTATTCCAGTTTTCCACAAATCCAAAGTTAATATTGTCTTCTGATTCGTATCTCCTACATCCCGCAACATGTTTCACAGTTTCTTCACTCCACCAGATCAGAACCTTTCCTATAGTTTCCGTATATCCACAATGATCGCTGCTGCTTTGTTCGGAGATCTTCTTCTTCTTCTTCTTCGTGTGAGAGGAGGGTGAGTGGAGAGCGGAAGAAGAGTGAGAGAGAGAGCGAGTGTGTACTTTTCTATCTTTGTTTTTCTTACTGTTTTTCACTAGGTGTTTTGTTTTTCATTTGTTTAATTGTGTTTTTGTGTTAGCTGGTCACGTTTTAGGGGGGTTTTTCGTTTAGTTTAGGTGTGGCCGTCGGGCGTGCCTGGCTTGCCGGCGTCTGACGGCAACAATGGTGGGTGTTGTCGGTGGTGGGTTTTTCTCCACGCTGACACGGAAGAACGGTATCAAGGTGGGTGCTGGTTCTCCGTGCAGCGTGGAGGAAGTTTGTTTGGCTGTAGGGGAAATGATTGGACACGGGAATATAAGGTCGGCGGCACGAATGAATGGAGCGGTGGTATTGTTTGTTGCAAAAGTGGAACATGCACAACAGGTGGTGGAAAAAGGTGTGTCGGTGAATGGGTTATTTTTACAAGTTACACCGCTCACGCTACCAGCCACTAAGATTATGTTGTCAAATATACCCCCTTTTATCAGCGATGAGTTCTTGATAAAAGAATTGTCGAGGCACGGCAAAGTGGTGTCACCGATCAAAAAAATCCCTTCCGGGTGTAAATCACCGCTACTGAAACATGTTGTTTCTCATCGGAGACAATTATTCATGATTTTGAATAAAAAAGATGAGGAAATGAATTTGCGGTTTCACGTTAGAGTGGATGATTTTGATTATGTGCTGTTTGCAACATCAGGTCAGATGAAATGCTTTGGATGTGGACAGGAGGGCCACGTAATAAAAATGTGCCCGGATAAGGCAGAGTCGGCCAGGCCGGATTCAGAAAAGCAGCAACCCGCTGCTGCTGAGCAGAGTGGGGGAACAGGCAGCGAGGTTGTTGTGGAGGGAGAACTTGCTGCTGCTGCAGCAGCGGAGAAGCCAGCTGCTGCTGAAGCGGCGGGGGAACCCGACGCCGCGGTGGGAGATTTGGGGGCAGCGGAGGAGGTGGTGGTGGAAGCCACTGTTGAGGGGTCAATAGAGGATAGTAGTAGGAGTGTGTATGCGGAAAAAGATGAGAGCACGGTGGTGTGTGGAGGTGGGACAATTGGTGATGCAGGTGAGAGTGTAGAGGGGGGAGAAGGTGATGTACAGGAAGAGCAGGAGGGAGTGCAGGATGATGTGGAACATCTAGTGTGTGGAGACAAGGGGGAGAGAGGGGAAGTGCAGGCGCATGAACAGGTTGAAGGAAAATATAGTGAAAAGTCGGTTAAAGGAGGTGGAGAAGAGAGGGATATGGGTGGGGCGGAGAAAGAGATGGATTTAGAGGTTTGTTATTCAGCAAAGAAGGGGAAGCAAAAGGAGAAATGTGGTTACTGCTGAACAGGCTAGTAAGCAAGCTAGTAAGTTAGCTGTAGAAAGGAAAGAGGTGTCGGAGAGCAGTGATGAAGAGAGCTGGTTTTCCGACACCAGTGAGGTTTCAATGTCACAAGCAAGCAAAGAACCAAGGTACCCGGTGGAATTATTCAAGACCTTTTTAAAACAAACAAAAGGATTAAAAGGAATAAAACTTGAAAGCTATTTCCCTGATCTAAAAATATTTTATTTATCTGCGAGGCATTATGTAAAACACAAAGAGGTGTCAGGTTTTACAAATACAGAGGTTTTTAGGTTAAAGAAAATAATGACCAAAGCCAGAAAACAGTTTTAATGATGCACAGTAACTTTTTAATATTTTTAATTTTTTTAAATTGTTTTTGGCATGTTGTCTTTAGCCTCTTACCCATCATGGATTCTTTTAAGATAGCATCTTTGAATCTTAACGGGGCGCGGGAGGCAAAAAAAAGGGCATTAGTGTATCAAATGTTGAATCAAAAAAGAATAGATGTCATTTTCTTGCAAGAAACGCACAGCGATCTTTTGATCGAAACAGACTGGAGAAGAGAGTGGAGGGGGGAGGTGATTCTGAGTCACGGCACCTCCAAGAATGCAGGAGTGGGCTTTGTTTTTTCTAAAGCTTTTATCCCGCTTTCTATTGAAACTGAGCACGTTATACAAGGGAGGTGTCTCTTAGTAAAGATGAAGTTTGATTTTTTTAACATGGTTTTTATTAACATCTATGCTCCAATCGTCAATGCAGAGAAGAAATGTTTTTATGAGAAAATTGGGGAAAGATTGGAAAATTGTGAGACTGAAGATTATGTTTTTATAGGTGGGGATTTTAATTGCACAGAAAACGAGTTTTTAGATCGTAATCACGCAGAGCCGCACCCGGCAGCCCAACATGTCTTAAAGCAGCTGGTCTCGTCTCATAGCCTGGTGGATGTATGGAGGAGGATGCATGCAGGTTTCAGGCAGTATACATGGTCCCACATCAAGGAAGGTAAAATCTCTTTAGCTCGTTTAGATCGTTTTTATTGTTTTAAGCATCATTTTAATGTGTTTAAAACATGCCAGATCGTACCTGTACCCTTCACAGACCATTCGTTACTTTTAGGAAGTGTTTTTATTAGAAACATTTTACCGAGAAGTGCGTATTGGCATTTTAATTCTGCATTGATATACGATCAGAGTTTTAAAGAGGTTTTAACTTATTTTTGGACCGGTTTTAGAGAAACAAAGGCTGATTTTAGTTCAATCAAACAGTGGTGGGACTATGGGAAGGTCCAGATTAGACTGCTGAGTCAGCAGCACACTGTCAATGTCACTCGTGACATCACTGAATCTATCAGAGATCTGGAGATGAGTATAGTGGATTTGGAGCGACTTAGTGACACCACAGGAAATCGAGAGTATTTTGAAGCTCTCAAATCAAAAAGGCTAACTTTAGCCAACCTGCTGGAGAGTAAGGTACAAGGCGCGTTGGTCAGGTCCCGGATGCAGAACATCACAGAGATGGATGCTCCCTCTGGCTTTTTCTTTGGTCTAGAGAGGAAACAAGGTCAGAGGAAGATGATCCACTCATTGCTGTCGGACACGGGGCAGCACCTGAGCGAACCGGGGCAGATAAGGAGGAGGGCTGTGGAGTTTTATCATTCTCTGTTCCGGAGCGAATATGATGAGAGTGAGAGAATGATGGAGGAGTTCTGCGAAGAACTACCTCAGATCTATAAGGAGACCAGTACCGATCTGGAGCGCCCGCTGGGCATACAAGAGCTCCACACAGCCCTCCAGAGCATGCAGGGCCAGAAGTCCCCGGGCGTTGATGGGCTAACAGTCGAGTTTTTCAAGGCCTACTGGGACCTTCTGGCCCAAGACATGCTCGAAATGTACAACGAGAGTCTAGCCACCGGTTCGCTCCCCACATCCTGTCGCAGGGCGGTCATCACCCTGCTGCCAAAGAAGGGCGACCTGCAGGAAATAAAAAACTGGCGCCCCGTGTCCCTCCTCTGCACGGATTACAAAATCCTTTCGAAGGCTCTGGCCACGAGACTAGGGAAAGCCATGGAGCAAGTCATCCACCGGGACCAGACCTACTGCGTCCCCGGCAGGTCCATGGTGGACAATGTCTATCTAATTCGGGACATTTTGGAAGTCTCCAGTTCATTGGGTTTACAGACAGGCTTGATTTCATTAGATCAAGAAAAGGCGTTTGACCGCGTCGAACACGACTTCCTCTGGAAAGTAATGAGGAGGTTTGGGTTCGGCGAGGGTTTTATCGCCAAGATCCAGGTGATGTACAGTGACATTGAGAGTGTGCTGAAGATCAACGGTAGCCTGTGTGCCCCTTTTAGAGTGTGTAGAGGCGTCCGACAGGGCTGTGCGCTCTCGGGGATGCTCTACGCACTCTCCCTGGAACCCCTTCTCTTGAAAATACGCTCAGAAATTCATGGTCTGGTTTTACCTGGTTTTAACAACAAGTTGATTTTATCCGCCTATGCTGACGATGTTGTTGTTTTTATTAAAGATCAACATGATGTCAACATTTTAATCGAGATAATAGAAAAATTCTCCGTCTTGTCTGCTGCGAAGGTGAACTGGGGAAAGACCGTAGCTTTGGCCGTGGGCGAGTGGCCCGGTGGGCTACCAGTTCTCCCTCAAAGACTCCAGTGGAAGAGAGACGGTTTTAAATATCTTGGTGTTTTTTTAGGTGGAAAGGATACTGTAAAAAGAAACTGGGAAGACTTGGAACAAAAAATACAGAATAAACTGGCAAAATGGAAATGGTTGCATAAACAAATGTCATATCGAGGAAGAGTGCTGGTTCTGAATAATTTGGTGGCGTCACAATTGTGGCACAAGCTTGCTGTTTTAGATCCTCCATCAGGACTACTAGTAAAAATACAGTCAGAGATGGTCAATTTCTTCTGGAACAACCATCACTGGGTGCCGCAGTCCGTTTTGTTTTTATCCAGAGAGGAGGGGGGCCAGGGCCTTGTCCACCTGGCCAGTAGAGCCGCTGTTTTCCGGTTGCAGTTTCTGCAAAAGTATCTAACAGGATCCCCTGTGTGGAGGGATGTGGCCAGCTGCATTCTGAGACGTGTAAATTTTCTAGGGCTGGATGCTGCTCTGTTTTTAACAAATTTTAGCCTTTTAAAGTTAAAGGGAATTCCTCAATTTTATCAAAGCGTTTTTAGATCGTGTGCATTTTTTAAATTGCACAGACCAGATAAGAATAACTCTCTGTATTGGCTTTTAGAAGAACCTTTGATCTGTGGAGCAAGATTGGATGTCAGCGATAATGCCGTTCCGGGTTTTTCTGAAGTGTTGTCTGAGTCCAGAACGGTAACTCTACGGCAACTGATCCAGGCGTCCGGACCGGACTTTGATAATGCCCAGGAGGTTGCCTCGGTCATTGGAATACGGTCCGTCAGATTGACGAGGCGCTTCTTGGAGAGGGTGAAAAATCGGTTGACCGCCGAGGAGAGGAGGCTCCTACAATGGTACGAGAAGGAGGAGTGCCTGCCGGATTCCACTGACCCGTTCCCAGAAATGTTTCTGGACCCGGATTTTGAGGAGGACAGTGGTCCCCTACTGCAGAGCACAGACTCGAAGATGGACCTGTGTAAAACAGGTCCAAAAATACTGTATAGATACTGTACAAAACTCTTAAACAAAAGGACCCTCCAAAAAAGAGAAGTGAGTGTGTGGGACAGCAAGTTCGGAGGACAGAAAACTCACTGGAGAACCTTGTATAAGCCTCCAATCAAGAAAAGGACTGGTGACCTTCAGTGGAGGATCCTTCACGGAGCCATTGCCACCAATTCTTTTTTATCTGTCATCAGTCCTGGGGTTTTAAACGAGTGTCCTTTTTGCAAGATGTCCGAGAGTGTTTTTCATGTTTTTATAGATTGTGCACGGTTAACTAGTTTTTTTAATCTTTTATCGACTTTTTTTAGTTTTTTTCATATGGTTTTTTCTAATGCTGTCTTTATCAATGGAGTACATCATAGTAAAACCACTAGTTTTAAATCCCGGATTTTAAATTATTTAATTTCCGAAGCCAAAATGGCTATTTATATCACTCGACGGGACAGAATGCAGGCTGGACCTCAATTTGATGCTGTGACTCTGTGGAAGGTCAACGTCAAAGCCAGGTTGAGGTTGGAGTTTTGTTTCCACAGAGCCACTGGGAATTTGTCGGGGTTTTTAAGCTTGTGGGGTTTTAAAAATGTATTGTGCACCATTTCAGACCAGAAGGATTTATTTTATAACAAATTGTTATTGTGAATATGTATATTTATTTTTTATGTATTGATTAGTGCCTTGATTTAAGGGAATAATGTGACAAAAATAGGTTTATTGTATAATAAATGTTTTGTGAAAAATCAAAATCTTCTTCTTCTTCTTCTTCTTCTTCTTTTCTATTATGGCGGGTCACAAGCAACTTTAAGGTGCATACCGCCACCTACTGTACATGAGTGTGTAGCAGCATTACTTCACATCTATTAAATTCTATTTTTTAATTTTGTATTCTTAAGATAAATAAACAATGCTTTCCTTAATTTGTGAATATCTGTTATGTTTCCTTCATTTCCTAATATACCTTTAAGATTCCATTCATGCCCTATATTTCTAACTATTCTCTTTAATTCTTCCCTTTCGAGTTCATATGACTTACAGTTCATCAATATGTGTTCTACATTTTCTTTCTCTCCACATCTCTCACATTTATCATTATTTTTCCTCCCTATTGTATAAAGCATGTCATTTAAGTAGGTATGACCTACTCTTAATCTACTAATTATTATTTCTTCTCTTCTGTTTCTTTCATTAATGCTTCGAGTTCGAACTGACTTTTGTACTTCATATAATCTTCTTCCTTTCTTATCTTCATTCCACATTTTTTGCCATTTCTCCATTTCTTTACTTTTAATAAGTGATTTCCCTTCCCCTTTCCCAAAAGGAATTGAAATTGTTATTTCCCCCTCTAAAGCCCTTTTAGCTAATTTATCTGCCTTTTCATTGCCTTTTCCTCCTTCATGTGCTGGCACCCAACAAAACCAAACATCAATGCCACCCCTATATAATCTAAATAAAATATGATGAATTTCTAATACTAAATCTTTTCTATCGTTTCCTTCTCCCTTAATACTTTCTACTACTGCTTTGGAATCTGTGCACACCACCACCCTGTCTGGTCGGACCTCCTCAACCCATTGCAAGCTTAATATAACTGCCACCATTTCTGCTGTAAAAACCGTCGATCTGATATTCTTTTAGAAATAAATTTATTAAACTCTGATATATATATTCCTATTCCCACATATCCTTTTAGATTCTTAGATCCATCTGTATAAATTTTGAGATAATTGTTATATGTATTTCTTAAATAAATATCAGTCTTGATCCCTATTTCATTTAAATTCCAATCATTTTTCATTGTATTAATTTTCAAATCTACGTTAACCTCTGGTATTAACCATGGAGGAATAACGCTAATTGGATTAAAATGAGCTATTTCCTTGTCCTCTAATCTATACATTTTAATCCATTTCCTAACCATCCATCCAAATCCATTACTTTGGAACTTCAAATATTCCCAACAATTCTGTAAAATAATTGAATTCACATTATCATCTTTATTACTTTTGATTTTCATCCAATATGCTAAAGCTAATTTAATTCTCCTCATTTCCAGTGGAGTTTCCCCAGTTTCAATTAAAAGAGCATTAATAGGTGTTGTTTTTACTGCTCCTGTACATATACGTAAAGCCCTACACTGTAATCTTTCTATTTTTTGTAATGATGTTTTAGCTGCTGCTCCATATATTATACTGCCATAATCTATTATTGATCTCATGAGAGCCCTGTATATGCTTAATAATGACTGTCTATCTGCACCCCAATTATTTCCAGCCACAGCCTTTAATAGATTAATAACTTTTTTACACTTGGTTTCTAAGTTATCTAAATGTGTTTTCCATGAATACGAACTATCCAACCATAAACCTAGATATTTATATTCTGTTACTCTTTCTAACGTTTGTCCATATAATGTTATTGTTTCTATATTAATATTTCTCTTCTTTGTGACAACCATATAACAAGACTTGCTTGCTGATCATTTAAAACCCCATTCATAAGACCATTTTTCTACTTTACTAATTGCTTTTTTAATATTTCCTACCACATATTTAATATTTTTCCCCTTCATCCATATGACCCCATCATCTGCATATAGTGCAGATTTTATACATTTATCAGTATCATAGAAAATATCATTGATCATAATATTAAATCAAATTGGACTAATTACACTACCTTGAGGTATTCCATTTTCAACATTAAATTCTTTTGAATAATCATTCCCAATTTTTACTCTTATTTTTCTATCTAGCAGAAAATTTGCTATCCAATTATACATTCTCCCACCTATTCCCATCTGTTTCATTTTTATAAGTAATCCTTCTTTCCATAGTGAGTCATACGCTTTTTCTATATCAAAAAATACTATAATCATTAGTTCCTTCATTTTTAAAGCTTTCTCTATTTCATTACTGACTCTAGTTAGAGCATCCATTGTTGATCTTCCTGTTTTCGATTGTTACATTTTTCTGTAATATTTTAAATGCTTTATTACGATCTTTAATTGTTTTACTACATTCATTATTCCACCAAGGAACTACTTTCTTCTGACCTTTCACTTTTATTTTTGGTATACTATAATTTGCAGCATTTAAGATATGTTCTGTTATTTGATTTGTACATTCTTCAATATTACCTTTTAATGTTACTACATGACTTGTTTCTTCACATTTTGTTTTAAATTTAAACCAATTAGCTTTATTAAAGCACCATCTTATTAATGTTAACTCTTCTTGTCTATTTATATTGTCATCAATTATTGTACTTACTGGAAAATGATCACTCCCTATTGTAGACTCCCAATTAACATCCCATTCACATGCATTAACAAGACAGTCTGATATTAATGTAATATCAAGACATGAAACTGCATTTTTATGTATATTTACTCTTGTACCTTTTCCATTGTTAAGACAAACTAATGACCTTTCATCCATTAATTCTTCCACTATTTCACCATTATGATCTGTCTTCTTGCTACCCCATAGACTATTGTGAGCATTAAAATCTCCACACCAAACTTCTCTTCTATGTATTTTCCCTATTTCCTTAAATATTTCATTATCAAGATTTTTACATGGATTATAATAATTTATAATTTTAATATTTCCATAAAACTGAGAATCCTAATAACTCAGTGTCTGCTAAGAATGTAACAATATTTTTTGTCTGCTAACACATCTAGTAAGTACCTAGATATATCTGAAGATAGTTGACTGTTCAGAGTACTCATAAAGTTCTGATGTTATATCTGAAAACTTTTATAAATTTGTCCTCAGGCTATGACCAAGAAACGGCCTCGCTGTTACTTCTCTTACATCTCCTTCCACCGCAACCAGGAGGACAGAAGTCTCCAAAAATCAGTGCAAGTGATGCAGTTGAGAGACTTGTTGTCTTTCATCAGGTAATTGAAATTTAAAATATGCAAAATTATCTGTCTATTTCCTTTTATAGACATGCATAAATACAGATGTTTGAATGACAGCTTTGAAGATGTCTGGGCATACTTACATTTATTTTCGATGTAACGTGTATCGTAAAGCTGTATGTTTTGCTTCTTATGTTTGGTGTATATCTTTTTAATTTTAGTCATGCTGCAGTTTAGAGGAGCATCTCCGGGGTCAACAGGGTCTGCAGCCATACCTCCTTGCTGTTGGGCGTCAGAGAAGCAAGATTGACAGCTTCTACATCGTCATGGATAAGTGCCTCATCCCATGCCAGACAAACGGTTCTCTTGGAGCATTTGATGAGCTATTCAAAGCACATTTTGTGAACATTGTCTTTTCTCCTATTCTCCCTATGGGTATGACGATATATTTGAAGCATTTGATTGTTGAACACCATAGACTCTTTAAGTTCTTATATTCACATCGAAATTTGATACCTAAGCATCATTTTATGATCCACTATCCATCTTCCATTAGGAAAATAGGTCCATTGTTACATATGTGGTCTATGAGGTTTGAGGCTAAACACAAAATGTTTAAAGAATATTTTAAAAACATTAAAAATATAACCAAATCACTTGCGAAAAAGCATCAGATGGCCACAGCTTATCATTGGGAAACAATAAGTATTAAAGAAAATGAGCATGGGCCTCTCAAACCATTTTCACTTAAAGATGAAGATGTGGTCAACAAAGAAATGCTTCAAATGATTTCATCAGGAGATGTTTTCTCAACCAGCTGGGTTAGAGTTGAGGGTGTTGAATACAGACCAGGACTTGCTGTTTGCAGCACAATTCAAGATGAGATGCCAGTGTTTTGTCAGATAAGTGATGTACTTTTAGTTGACAATACCTTTCTTTTGTTATCTAAACAGCTATTCACAGAAACATTTGATGATCATCATCATGTTTTCAGGATTGATCAAAGTGAAGAATTTAGTAAAGAAAACTTAAATTTCATAAGCCTTTTGATATTCAAAACTCTTATGGCGTTTCTAATGAATGCTTGTTCATCGTACCACAATTTAAAATGTTGGAAACACAGCTGCAAAAATAAAGTGTTCAAAATTAATGTACTTGTGTCAAATGTTTTTTCTTAATAATTATTATAATTAATCATAATCATAAAGTAACTTTTTTTGGAGTAAATAACACTTGAAAGTGTTAAATCAACACTAACAAAGTGGTACATTTTGTTCTTGGATCAGTGTTATCCATTATATGGATGAACCCTGTTTTGTGAGTTAAATAAGTAACTCTGATAAAGTGTTAAAATTTTAACTATATTGAAAGTGTTAATTTAACTCTGAAGAGTGTGGACTATATAAACACTGAAAAAGTGTTAAAATCCACTCTGTGGGAGTTAAATTAACACTGGGCTTTTTGCTGTGATCCTAGGTAAGTCCTGTTTGGTGGAAAATATAGTTAATTGTTTCCTAACAACAGACACAGAGGAGTTCACTGTCTCCCTTATTTTCACCGTTTTATTAATGAAAAAGGTGGTCAATTTGTCACAGGCCTCAGAGGAGAAAAATTTACAGTTAACAGAAGAAGGTGGATTTGTCAATCTGTCAACAATCAAGAACAGAGCACGAGAGTTGTTGGCAGAGGTAGAGATGACATTTGGAAAAAAAAAAAACTCTTGCATTTCTCTGTTTATCTTTGAAGATATCTAAATGGGTTTGTTGTTTAGTTTTACGCCACCGACGTTCTGCTTTCCGGGACTCTTTTTTTCCCTTTTCTAACTGACTCAAAATTTCTCCAAGGTGGTTTACGTTTCCCAGAGATTACTTTTGTAGTAACAGGAGCAATGGTGTCAATAACCTTCTGAATTTTAAAAATAAACTTGTCTGTTAAATCACTCAGAGAAGTACAGGAGTGTATAGCAGTTGAAGGAACAGCCTGAATAAATCGATCGGCAGTAGTTTCTGTAATGCATCTTTTTGAAATAACTTGTGTATGGTTGTCTTTTTGAGCAGGGCAGACTGATAGAAGCTGCTACACAATCGGCGCCATCGGACCTTTGACTAACAGCAGGCAAGGCAGGTTTGGTGCCTTGCTCAAGGACTCAACAACTGAGATGGATGTGGGGAGTTTGAACCGGCAACCCATCAGTTACAGGAACCACAGTGGCTACAACCAGTTTAGCTGTAGTACCACCATCTACTGGGTTCAAGTATGAGGCATAACATACACTAAAGGAAAACTCAAAACTTTTAATCTTCAAGGAAATGTTACACTGTAACTTCTTTCTAAAATACATATATAAATACACATAAAAATTGTTTCAACATAAATGCATGCAGCAAAAAAGAGTAAAATATTACAGCTAAAACTAGAGAAAAAAAGCAAATAATTGAAAATAATCACATGTACTTTGTGCAATCAATGCATGAAAATTAGTTTGTGGTGAATCTTGCATTTTCTTTAAAGTACAAATGAGTTTTCTTTCATTTGAAAAGATTTTAATTAGGTAGAGTAAAACTGGTTACGATAATTTGAAAGAAATCTCATTTTAATTTAAAGACAAAACTATCACAAATACTTTTTTTGCAGATGTTTTGAAAACACTCAATTCTGTACATCCTATTGTTGATTTAAAAAACTTTTAAAATAAACCCCACTAACTCTCTCTATGGTACAGAATAATACAAATCAATCCCTCAAGTCCAATCATGTGAGAATGTTCTGGAAGGGAGTCCATGTCCGGTCAAACTCTGTTAATGCATGAAATAGTCAGTGGGCCCCCAAGCCTCTTCATCTATCAGCATCAGTACTGGCACTCCTCAGGGCTGTGTGCTGAGCCGTCTGCTCTTCACGTTGTACACACACAACATACAGTTTGACATAAACAGTATGTTAATACAATAACATACAGTTTATCATTGTTTTTTGATATAGAATATGCCAAAAAAAACAAGAAAGCATCTCTGAAGGAAAATGTGTCATGGTTGCACATCTCCAAGTATCCAAATTATCACATTTAACAAATACAACAATTTTCAGCTTTATAGACATGAAGCCCCTCCAGTCTTTCATTCTAGTTTTAAACCAAATCAGTTCTATAGTGAACCTCAACATAGAACATGTATGGAAAATACTTCTACTGCTTTTCACCTGTGTGACGCCTCAAGTGGTGAATTAAACTCACCTTGTGACGAAAACTTTCTCCACAGGTCACACATGAAAACGGCGTTTCACCAGTGTGAATCATCATGTGCTTAGTTAAGTCCTGTTTTTGACAAAAGCTTTTTCCACAGGTAACACATGAAAACGGCTTTTCACCAGTGTGAATCATCATGTGCCGAGTTAAATGCTGTTTTTGAGAAAAACTTTTTCCACAGTTCACACATGAAAACGCCTTTTCACCAGTGTGAATCATCATGTGTTCATTTAAAATCCGTTTTTGACTAAAACTTTTTCCACATTTCACACATGAAAGCGGCTTTTCACCAGTGTGAATCATCATGTGCTGAGTTAAAATCCGTTTTTGACCAAAACTTTTTCCACAGTTCACACATGAAAACGGCTTTTCACCAGTGTGAATCATCATGTGCTGAGTTAAAATCCGTTTTCGACTAAAACATTTTCCACAGTTCACACATGAAAACGGCTTTTCACCAGTGTGAATCATCATGTGCTGAGTTAAAATCCGTTTTCGACTAAAACATTTTCCACATTTCACACATGAAAACGGCTTTTCACCAGTGTGAATCATCATGTGCTGAGTTAAAACCTGTTTTTGACTAAAACCTTTTCCACAGTTCACACATGAAAAAGGCTTTTCACCAGTGTGAATCATCATGTGCTGAGTTAAATTCTGTTTTTGACTAAAACCTTTTCCACAGTTCACACATGAAAAAGGCTTTTCACCAGTGTGAATCTTCATGTGCTGAGTTAAATGATGTTTTTGACTAAAACCTTTTCCACAATTCACACATGAAAACGGCTTTTCACCAGTGTGAATCATCATGTGCAGATTTAAAACCTGTTTGTGACTAAAACCTTTTCCACATTTCTCACATGAAAACGGCTTTTCACCAGTGTGAATCATCATGTGCTGAGTTAAATTCTGTTTTTGACTAAAACCTTTTCCACAGTTCACACATGAAAAAGGCTTTTCACCAGTGTGAATCTTCATGTGCTGAGTTAAATTCTGTTTTTGACTAAAACTTTTTCCACAGTTCACACATGAAAACGGCTTTTCACCTGTGTGAATCTTCATGTGCTGAGTTAAATTAACTTTTTGACTAAAACCTTTTCCACAGTTCACACATGAAAACGGCTTTTCACCCGTATGAGTTCTCATGTGAGCATCAAAAGCAGATTTGAAAGCAAAACACTTTTTACAGATGTCACATGAGAAAGGTTTTCTTCTTTCCTGATTTTGGTTCTCAGCTTCAGCAGCTTCCTGGAAGATGACTTGGTTCCTGTTTCGTTCTGATTCAGTGTGGTCTGTTTGCTCATCAACAGGAACCAACATGCAGGTATCAGTCTCCTGTTTTAATCCAATCTGTTCTTCACCCTGACTGCAGTAAACTTCTTTCTCTTCCACTTTTATCTGATGATCTTCTGGCTCTTCCTGTTCTTGTTTCACCTGCACAGGTTCTAACTCCTCCTGGTCCAGAGTGGATCTCCTCTCCTGGTTATAAACGTTACACTTCAGGGAATCTGGAGAAGAAAACAGAGAAAAAGAGTAATTGTTACCTTTACTGAAGTAAATCGTTTAAGGCAGAAATGAACAAAAAACCATTTGAAAATTCAAGAGCGTAGACAGAGATATAGATGAATCGACATATCCAGCTGACATTTGGAGAATTCTCAAATGAACGGATTTTAAACAAATACTATAAATTATATTCAAATTTCATTTTAGTCCACTTTTTTAAAAGCCCTGAGGAACTCCATCCAATCATTCGACTCATGAGCCGATACATCGCGGTGCTTCATTTGCTCTACTGTGACATCAACTGGACAATATATGTAAACTAGAAAATTTCTGAAGAAATTTAACCGGGGCCTGCCAAAGCGTGTCCGTCGGTATGGGCCCGGCGTTATCATGCTAGAAATTAGCATCGATGCTAAAGAACTCTGCAATGTAATCAATAGCATGTGGAGAATCACAAGAACGTTAAGTAAGGTGGACGTGCACCATTCAGTATGATTTAAAATTTGTCAAGGCTTTTATTTTGGAATTTTTGTTAAACTTCATTTCAAAGGGCCAAACTAATCCCATGTGTAATAGTCATTGGGTTAAATCAGTTATATAATGCTCAAAACACAAGTAGTTGATGTAAAAATATTAAAGGCTTTTATTTTGAAATTTTTGTTAAGCTTCATTTCAAAGCACCAATCTAATCCTATGTGTATCAGTGCTTTGGATAAAAAATTCACATAATGCCCAAAAGAGCAAATACCTGATCTAAAAATTTTCAAGGCTTTTATTTGAAATTTTCAGTATGCTTCATTTGAAAGGGCCAAACTAATACCATGTATAACAGTCATTGGATAAAATCAGTTATATAATGCTCAAAAGAGCAATAATCTTATGTAAAAATTATAAAGCTTTTATTTTGAAATTTTTGTTAAGCTTCATTTCAAAGGGCCAACCTAATCCCATGTATAACAGTCATTGGGTTAAATCAGTTATATAATGCTCAACAGAGCAATTACCTGATTTAAAAATATTCAAGGCTTTTATTTTGAAATTATTATTATGCTTCATTTTAAAGTTTTGAACTAATCCCATGTGTAACAGTTACTGAGTTAAATCACTTATATACAGCCCATAGCAGCAAGTAGTTCTAAAGGCCAGTTCAGTCCTGATCTGTTTCAACTGAGTATTCCACTATAGTTAGAACTACAGTGATGCGTATTTGTAGTCCTAATCAGCAGCCAATAGCCTCTGGAGTTCCGTTGCTATGGTAAATAATTTTCTCAGCAAAGTGTGAGCTGTTAGTGAGAGAGGCTGGGGCAGAGAATACTCTCTTTGAGCCAGCCAGTTTTACCCAAAAAAAGCATTGGAAACAACTCCTTTCCATTCGGGAACCGTAATACATATTCAAAAACCGTTTGAAGCGTATGAGAGGGCAATGTGTCTTCTGCGATAGTCCCGAGATTCATATCTCTACCTCACTCAGAGCATTTACAGCGATGAGAGAAAGAAATGGTTTGCCCAGATCTGAAATGTTTGAGAAATATATGGGAGAGAGCCTGAGACAGCCTGAGAAAATCCTGTCGAAATGACTTTGCTCTGAAGCACCGTGACAGAAAACCGTACGGTCTAGATAAATTTCGAAAACATTTTACCGGAGCAGACATGCGTATCAATGTCAGGACCGATTTTGATACCAATCGTGCGATATTTGTGGGCGTGATGGCGATTTCAAAATTATTTTGGGGTGAAAAATTCTCTTCATTTCTCACTCTAGCGGAGATCTAAAGGCCCTGACTCTCACTCTAATTTTAGGAAAAATGAAAAACTTTGGGTCGCTTAGAGACAAATTGTGGACAAACCGTAATTGGTATCGACGAGCCGTCTTCACTTTCGAAGAGATCACAGACGTATCTACAAAATGAAATTTGAATGGCATTTCTACGTGAATTCGTGACGACACAGAAAATCCTCAAAAATAGGGTATTTGAAGGATTTTTCCCATTGACTTATAATGGGGTTTTTTTCGTAGTTTTTTGCGAATTATGTCGCCATGTTAACCCCGAATCCCACCAAAAGTAATAGCTCCAATGGCGTGAATTTTCTGCACGTTTTGATACCTCATTTGTAGGTGTGCACGCAGCGGTATGAGCCGCATTAACGGTTACGGATGAAAAATAAAGAATTGGGAGAATAGTAATAGGTTCCTGCCATTGCTTTGCATGGAAGGCCCCAAATAGGCAACGTGAAAACAACACGAAGCTTTACAATGAATAAACAAGTTTAAAATGTTTGTGATTCTGATACATAAATTCTGATTAATCCGGTTGTATGAAACAATGGCTGGATCCAAAAGAAAACTAGAAACAAAAAGAAAAGAGGGTTGTGATTGGCTTGTTACTCGCTATGTCACCAGGGACAACGATTTATTACTAAAAAATAAAAACTTTAACTGTGCTCAGGTTTAGGTGAGTTCTCTGTCTTACCCGCTTCATTACTCAACACATCACTAATGAAAAGTTTGATCTTTGTTATTTGCTTGTCAAACTGAAAAAATAAACTATAAAAGCAATCTTCAAGTTTTTTGGACATTGAACTTCTTTTATTTATGTAACTGGGTGGTATATTAGTTGAAAAATGTGTTTACATGAAGTAGCTGTAAATTCCCACCCATATTGGGCCCATGAATGCACCTTTGCCCATAGTCATTGTGCCCTTTTTCCCATAGACTATAAATAAACGCCTCATGGACCGCTCTTGCCTATTGTTACTGAAGAGATTTAAGGCGGCCATCTTGGAGCGGTCGACCGTTCCACTCAGCTTTATGTTTAACAGACTCAATGACGTATCAGCGCATTTATCAATCATAACTCGCTAAATACTAAACAGATATTTACCAATTTTTCTGTAAACCTTATTAAAAGGTTAGCAACATTTACAAGGAAATGATTTTTAAAGTATTTTTGAATGACTGATATAAGGTTGAGCATATTTAACTATTCTTAGTGGGGAAAACAGAATAGAATGTGTTGATATTTCTGTATTATGATTATTTTACAAAGCACACAACCAGTCATAATTTTTGTAATATATTATTTAGTAATATCAATACATATTTATATAAATATACAAACACAAAATAATACAATCAGAGAGAAATAAAGATGCTTAAATAATTATTAATGCTGAATAATATTCATTAAACTACACATATTTATATGGACGTGCGTATATACATAATATCTATATAGGTTATATTCATGTTTTCCAGCTGAGGAGGATCTTAAGAGAGATTCAGCAGCTGAGATTCATCAGTGCAGTGAATCCGTCTCTCCTTAAAGACATTCCCCACTTCTTCCTCACATGGTCTTTATGAAACCTTCAAAACAAAAACAGGAGCTATTTTACTTTAGACAGAGTGAAAGAATTTCATATAAATAAGAGTCTTTGCCACCTTGTGTGGCATAATCTAAATCAAGGTTAGGGAATATTTAAAACTTTTTAAGATTTACAAAATCTCGGTTAGCCTTCATAGCGGGGCTGAACCCCGGTATTACACTAAGCTGATAGCTAATATTAGCTGTTGTTTTGTCAGTGGACATAAATACAGTATAGTAATATTCTAATCACAAAATATAAACTGTAATATGTCCATCTTACTTGTGAAACGTTATCCCCCGAGATCTCGCGTCATTAGTCTGTCGATCTGAACACAAATATCTGGCAGTGCTGAGGCATCTTCTGCTGTTTTGGTTTAGCCAAGTAGGAGGGACGACCGCTCCAAGATGGCCGCCGTATTTCCTACGCCAGAGCAGCCATGCGGGGTCTACTCATTATATTATGTCTATGCTTTTCCCCACCTTCACTTCCGGTTCACAGCATTGTCGGGCTTATTAGTGCAGATAGGCACCGGGTGTGGCAGCCAAGCTATGAGTGTTGTTGTGTGCAGTTGGATGTCTGTCGGATGAGCGCTGGCGCCGCAGGATCATCAATATATGTGCTGCTGGTAGGATAAATGGATTTTTGATGTGTCACTTATGGCTGGTTCTGTGTAACGTCAGTGTCGCTTTTTATATTGTTGCTACTAGGCCTGTCATGATAACAAATTTTGCTGAACGATTAATCGTCTCAAAAATTATTGCGATAAACGATAATATTGTTTGAAGACCATTTTACACTGATTTAATGGAAATGACGTAATAATGCATGCGATTTCCTGCCAAAGATAGATACACTTTATTTTCAAAAGAACACTAAACACTGGAACTGATGAACAAAACAAAACAACCAAAACCATAAATAACATGGATTCTCAGTCTCCATTAATAAAAAATCTACTTGAACAAAAATTAAACAACATAAAGCCAAAGTGGAAATAAATACTGCATTCAACCAAAAGAGTGCAGATTATAAAGTCTGTATATCATGTTGCCCTATAGTAATAATTAGATTTAAATAGAGAAGATGGGCACATCGACTACCCGATGCAATAGTTCACACTACACAATCCCCCCCCTCTCCATACGACAATTTTAGAACGTTGATCGTTCTCTAAGATTGTCGCTTGCGATTTCGTAACCGATCATCCTGTAGTGTGTGGTGTGTGCTACTAATTTGGTTTGCAGTTGTTTTAAGTCTCAGACTGCTCCTAGTGTTTGTTCTGGGTTGCTGTGCTTCATTGGGTTTTAAATTAGAATAATAAAGTCTATTTTTAATATTATAAAAGTATGTATAAATAAAATATATTTTGTATACTACTTCTGTTTCATAATTTTAAGCCAGACTTGCCTGGGTACTTT
This sequence comes from Xiphophorus maculatus, assembly GCF_002775205.1. Lineage (NCBI taxonomy): Eukaryota > Metazoa > Chordata > Actinopteri > Cyprinodontiformes > Poeciliidae > Xiphophorus > Xiphophorus maculatus. The sequence continues at coordinate 7,813,647 of NC_036455.1, read as the reverse complement.
TAATAGGGAGAGCCTAGGCCACTTGATATTATTTGAAACTCCACGTCGTCTGTCACGATCCGGGTTTTCTCATGTGTTACACCTACGTATGAAACATCACCTCAATGCAGCAGTGGCTTGTTGATTGGACTTTTATATGAGGTTTAGTTTGACAGATAATAACACCTCTATTATTGTTTCATGCTGTTTGCATTGCAAGGCTTTACTAGCTTATATATGCACGTTCCAATTAGTAATTACCTGAGATCATTGGACGAAGCTGAAGTTGGTTTCCGATTCCAGCTTCTGATTCAGGAAATGGCTAAAGGGCGAGTCCACTTAATTTTTCACTACCTTCCACATCTTTAATAGAGTCTAGTTTAAAAACTACAACAGCTAGACTCTTCTAACCTGGACTGGGTTAATCTGCTCTCACAGCAGAATATTTATAACCATGTTTCTGATTTGTGAAACTTCAATAAAGGTTGATTTCACCACTTTTTAATCTCTGTTATAGTATAGCTGCTCAAATTCCCAAACTACCATAACACCTAAACTCTTGAAACCTGGACAAGATTATTTTCAACTAACAGCAGAATATTTAAAACCATCTTTGTGATTTGTGAAACTTTTATCCGATTTGTGGAACTTCAATAAAATGCCATTTTTACCCATCTTTGCATCCAGCTCATATTAAAACTGCTCTAATGCCCAAACTACAACAACTACGTATTACAAACTTGGACTAGATTATTCTTCTCTAATAGCAGAATATTTTAATTCATGTTTGGGATTTGTGAAACTTCACTAAAGTTTAGATTACTATTCACACTTGTTCCATGCAGTTTTTTAAAATTCCAATTCAATTCTAATTCAAAACCACTTAATTAATCCTAATGGGAAATTAAATGTTGGTGTTACTCATGAATTCTTCCAAGAGTTATTGTAGATGGAGATGGTTGTTGGAAGGAAAGATCTTCTGCAGCCGTCTGTTACATAAAGTTTCACAAATCAGATAAAAGTTTCACAAATCAGAATAAAGTTTCACAAATCAGATAAAAGTTTCACAAATCCCAAACCAACTTCAGCTTCGTGTAGTTAAAGGAGGAAAAGCCATAAAAAGGTCATTTTATTTCTACATCAATAAGCCATTTTCACAGCGTAATTGTGATTCCTGCGTTCATTTACCGGTTAACAAAACATTTATACGGGAAAAGAACATTTACTAAAATGATCCTCATACAGAAAGGTGCAGACATTTAGACCTTAACCTGCATCCAAACGCTGCTGGTTCCTACCTATTCGGTGTAAGATTATCTGGGGCCTCCGGGAGAAATCCAGCAGTCTGCGATGATCATCCATCTCTTCCTCCGACTTGACGATGATTTCTTTAAACTCTGTGAATGTTTCTTCAGCAGCAGTTAACGGCTCGTTGATAAACTCGTTTAGAGAAACAGTCGAACATTCAACCAAACAGACCATGCGCCATTTTCTTTGTCTTCTTCTTCTTCTTTGGGATTTTATGACTGTCGTTCATTCATGTCATTGCATTACCGCCACCTTGTGGATCTTACGATCATCACATCTAAAGATTTCTCATACAGTGCCAGTTCTCTTTGAAAAACGTAAAATCTTTTCTTCCACTTTATCTAAATAAAACAAATACAATATTAGTATTCCAGTTTTCCACAAATCCAAAGTTAATATTGTCTTCTGATTCGTATCTCCTACATCCCGCAACATGTTTCACAGTTTCTTCACTCCACCAGATCAGAACCTTTCCTATAGTTTCCGTATATCCACAATGATCGCTGCTGCCTTGTTCGGAGTTACCGCTGGTTCCGCCCATCCTGTGGCTTATTGAGAGCCGATCAGCACCGGCTTGTTCACTGAATTGTGCGGTGCTGGTGGTCGAGTGTAAAAGACTTTTACCGGTTTTATCTATTTGATTTTTCTACCGGTATTTTAATAATAGTTTGTATTTTTTTCTTTTTTAGCCCTCAGGATTGAAGGTGGTGCGTTTGGCCCAGATGGTGGCGCCCCCTGTTGCTGTGGCTGTCCCGTGATCAACATAAATCGATTGAGGGAAATCCAACGAGTGTTTGTGACGTCACGGTGTTTGGTGATTCTTTGCTCGGGAGCCTCCGATCCAGAACCTGTCAGCACCTACCGCCAAGCCTCGGCAACTCAGCTTAGATTTTCCTAACTTCTTCTCATCTACATAGAGGTATTGTTTAATTTTACTGTTTTTATTTTAATAAATTATTATAACTTTGAAACAGTGTCTATTGCAATTCACTCTAAATTTCCCCTCTCGCTGCTCCTCTTTTTATTCAGACTTTGGAAACCCTAGTTACAGAAGTTAACAGCTGCTAGAAAAAGCAAATTAAAGTAAGATAAATGAGTACATATGAAAATAAGAAATTTAAAATCTAACAAATAGCTAAAAATTGTAATTTATACCAGGTGAGTCTTTCTCCCCTACAATGTGGACCGGTACCAGTACTGGACTGATTCTGATCCTTCAAATGATTCTAACATAACTTAGAAGTTGATGTAAAAATAATGTTTGTTTTGGCCACAAAATGATTATGCTCAGCAGCAAACAACAAATCACCAACTACAGCATAGAGCAGCTCATCCATGTAGCAGCTATGTAGCCTGACGTAAAAACATTTTGCTAGACAATGTCAAACATTGAGAAGTTTAAGTTATTGTTATCAAACCTTATCAAACACGGAGTTTTGAAGCCAAAAATACCTGAGAAATATACAGAGCCAACCATGAGAATCAACTCGTTTAAAGTTTAAACTCAGGTTCACACAAACACAAAGACCCTATAAATGTTGGGCTGTTGAACTGGACCATTCAAGCTAATTTTCTGTTAGCAGCTTTACAAATCTTTTACATGACATTACCAAGACACATTAAAACAAACCTTTATCTTGGCTTTTTTCTATTCTTCCATATTGTTTCTTTCTATCAATAAAAAAATCATTTCTACATACATTATCAAATATACGTATATATTATTGTAAAAACAAACCACTTAATAGTGACATTGTGTGGTTTTGATATTATGACAGAAATTATTACTAAGAAAAATAAATAAAATCAGCTCCACTGAGGGGGCCCCCTAGTGGCCCTGGGGCCCTTAGTGGCTGCTTAGTTTGCTATGCCTTGTGCCGGCTCTGGCAATCAAAGCAGGAAAATTAATTTGTGGTGAATCTTGCATTTTCCTTCAAGTACAAATCCATTTTATTTCATTTGAAAAGATTTTAATCAGAGTAAAACTGGTTAATATAATTTGAAAGAAAACTCAATCTCATTTTACTTTAAAGACAAAAATATCGCAAATATTTTTTTTCCAGATTTAAAAAAAAACCCACTCAATTCTGTACATTCTAGTTTTGATTTTAAAAACTTTTAAAATAAACCCCACTAACTCTCTCTATTGTACAGAATAATACAAATCAATCCCTCAAGTCCAATCATGTGAGAATGTTCTGGAAGGGAGTCCATGTCCGGTCAAACTCTGTTAATGCATGAAATAGTCAGTGGGCCCCCAAGCCTCTTCATCTATCAGCATCAGTACTGGCACTCCTCAGGGCTGTGTGCTGAGCCCTCTGCTCTTCACGTTGTACACACACAACATACAGTTTGACATGTACTGTATGTTAATACAATAACATACAGTTTATCATTATTATCTTTTGATAAAGAATATGCCAAAAAAAAAAACAAGAAAGCATCTCTGAAGGAAAATGTGTCATGGTTGCACATCTCCAAGTATCCAAATAATCACATTTAACAAATACAAAAATTGTCAGCTTTATAGACATGAAACCCCTCCAGTCTTTCATTCTAGTTTTAAACCAAATCAGTTCTATAGTGAACCTCAACATAGAACATGTATGGAAAATACTTCTACTGCTTTTCACCTGTGTGACGCCTCAAGTGGTGAATTAAACTCACCTTGTGACGAAAACTTTTTCCACAGGTCACACATGAAAACGGCTTTTCACCAGTGTGAATCATCATGTGCCGAGTTAAATGATGTTTGTGACTAAAACCTTTTCCACAGTTCACACATAAAAATGGCTTTTCACCAGTGTGAATCATCATGTGCCGAGTTAAATGCTGTTTTTGACTAAAACCTTTTCCACAGGTCACACATGAAAACGGCTTTTCACCAGTGTAAATCATCATGTGTTCAGTTAAACTAAGTTTTCGACTAAAACCTTTTCCACAGTTCACACATGAAAATGGCTTTTCACCTGTGTGAATCATCATGTGCCGAGTTAAATGCTGTTTGTGACTAAAACTTTTTCCACATTTCACACATGAAAACGGCTTTTCACCTGTGTGAATTATCATGTGCTGAGTTAAAACCTGTTTTTGACTAAAACTTTTTCCACATTTCACACATGAAAACGGCTTTTCACCAGTGTGAATCATCATGTGCTGAATTAAAACCTGTTTTTGACTAAAACCTTTTCCACATTTCACACATGAAAACGGCTTTTCACCAGTGTGAATCATCATGTGCTGAGTTAAATTAACTTTTTGACTAAAACTTTTTCCACAGTTCACACATGAAAACGGCTTTTCACCAGTGTGAATCATCATGTGCCGAGTTAAATGCTGTTTGTGACTAAAACCTTTTCCACAGTTCACACATGAAAACGGCTTTTCACCAGTGTGAATCATCATGTGCCGAGTTAAATGCTGTTTGTGACTAAAACCTTTTCCACAGTTCACACATGAAAACGGCTTTTCACCCGTATGAGTTCTCATATGAGCATCAAAAACAGATTTGAAAGCAAAACACTTTTTACAGATGCCACATGAGAAAGGTTTTCTTCTTTCCTGATTTTGGTTCTCAGCTTCAGCAGCTTCCTGGAAGATGACTTGGTTCCTGTTTGGTTCTGATTCAGTGTGGTCTGTTTGTTCATCAACAGGAACCACCATGCAGGTATCAGTCTCCTGTTTCAATTCAATCTGTTCTTCACCCTGACTGCAGTAAACTTCTTTCTCTTCCACTTTTATCTGATGATCTTCTGGCTCTTCCTGTTCTTGTTTCACCTGCACAGGTTCTAACTCCTCCTGGTCCAGAGTGGATCTCCTCTCCTGCTTATAAACGTTACACTTCAGGGAATCTGGAGAAGAAAACAGAGAAAAAGAGTAATTGTTAACTTTACTGAAGTAAATCGTTTAAGGCAGAAATGAACAAAAAACCATTTGAAAATTCAAGAGCGTAGACAGAGATATAGATGAATCGACATATCCAGCTGACATTTGGAGAATTCTCAAATGAACGGATTTTAAACAAATACTATAAATTATATTCAAATTTCATTTTAGTCCTCTTTTTTAAAAGCCCTGAGGAACTCCATCCAATCATTCGACTCATGAGCCGATGCACCGCGGTGCTTCATTTGCTCTACTGTGACATGAACTGGACAATATATGTAAAATAAGCAACGTGAAAACAACACGAAGCTTTACAATGAATAAACAAGTTTAAAATGTTTGTGATTCTGATACATAAATTCTGATTAATCTGGTTGTATGAAACAATGGCTGGATCAAAAAGAAACTTGAAACAAATAGAAAAGAGGGTTGTGATTGGCTTGTTACTCGCTATGTCACCAGGGACAACGATTTATTATTTAAAAATAAAAATTTAACTGTGTCTTTCTCCAATAAAGTTTCACAAATCAGAAAAAAGTTTCACAAATCCCAAACATGGATTTAAATATTCTGCTATTAGAGCAGAATAATCCAGTCCAGGTTTTGAAGAGTGTAGTTCTTGCAGTTTTTAAACCAGAGTCTATTAAAGATGCGAAAGGAAGTGAAAAATTAGGTGGAATCGGAAACCAACTTCAGCTTCGTGTAGTTAAAGGAGGAAAAGCCATAAAAGGTCATTTTATTTCTACATCAATAAGCCATTTTCACAGCGTAATTGTGATTCCTGCGTTCATTTACCGGTTAACAAAACATTTATACGGGAAAAGAACATTTACTAAAATGATCCTCATACAGAAAGGTGCAGACATTTAGACCTTAACCTGCATCCAAACGCTGCTGGTTCCTACCTATTCGGTGTAAGATTATCTGGGGCCTCCGGGAGAAATCCAGCAGTCTGCGATGATCATCCATCTCTTCCTCCGACTTGACGATGATTTCTTTAAACTCTGTGAATGTTTCTTCAGCAGCAGTTAACGGCTCGTTGATAAACTCGTTTAGAGAAACAGTCGAACATTCAACCAAACAGACCATGCGCCATTTTCTTTCTTTCTTTCCGTTTCCTCGTCCTTCTTCTTCTTCTTCTTTTCTATTATGGCGAGTCACAAGCAACTTTAAGGTGCATACCGCCACCTACTGTACATGAGTGTGTAGCAGCATTACTTCACATCTATTAAATTCTATTTTTTAATTTTGTATTCTTAAGATAAATAAACAATGCTTTCCTTAATTTGTGAATATCTGTTATGTTTCCTTCATTTCCTAATATACCTTTAAGATTCCATTCATGCCCTATATTTCTAACTATTCTCTTTAATTCTTCCCTTTCGAGTTCATATGACTTACAGTTCATCAATATGTGTTCTACATTTTCTTTCTCTCCACATCTCTCACATTTATCATTATTTTTCCTCCCTATTGTATAAAGCATGTCATTTAAGTAGGTATGACCTACTCTTAATCTACTAATTATTATTTCTTCTCTTCTGTTTCTTTCATTAATGCTTCGAGTTCGAACTGACTTTTGTACTTCATATAATCTTCTTCCTTTCTTATCTTCATTCCACATTTTTTGCCATTTCTCCATTTCTTTACTTTTAATAAGTGATTTCCCTTCCCCTTTCCCAAAAGGAATTGAAATTGTTATTTCCCCCTCTAAAGCCCTTTTTGCTGTTTTATCTGCCTTTTCATTGCCTTTTCCTCCTTCATGTGCTGGCACCCAACAAAACCAAACATCAATGCCACCCCTATATAATCTAAATAAAATATGATGAATTTCTAATACTAAATCTTTTCTATCGTTTCCTTCTCCCTTAATACTTTCTACTACTGCTTTGGAATCTGTGCACACCACCACCCTGTCTGGTCGGACCTCCTCAACCCATTGCAAGCTTAATATAACTGCCACCATTTCTGCTGTAAAAACCGACGATCTGATATTCTTTTAGAAATAAATTTATTAAACTCTGATATATATATTCCTATTCCAACATATCCTTTTAAATTCTTAGAACCATCTGTATAAATTTTGAGATAATTGTTATATGTATTTCTTAAATAAATATCAGTCTTGATCCCTATTTCATTTAAATTCCAATCATTTTTCATTGTATTAATTTTCAAATCTACGTTAACCTCTGGTATTAGCCATGGAGGAATAACGCTAATTGGATTAAAATGAGCTATTTCCTTGTCCTCTAATCTATACATTTTAATCCATTTCCTAACCATCCATCCAAATCCATTACTTTGGAACTTCAAATATTCCCAACAATTCTGTAAAATAATTGAATTCACATTATCATCTTTATTACTTTTGATTTTCATCCAATATGCTAAAGCTAATTTAATTCTCCTCATTTCCAGTGGAGTTTCCCCAGTTTCAATTAAAAGAGCATTAATAGGTGTTGTTTTTACTGCTCCTGTACATATACGTAAAGCCCTACACTGTAATCTTTCTATTTTTTGTAATGATGTTTTAGCTGCTGCTCCATATATTATACTGCCATAATCTATTATTGATCTCATGAGAGCCCTGTATATGCTTAATAATGACTGTCTATCTGCACCCCAATTATTTCCAGCCACAGCCTTTAATAGATTAATAACTTTTTTTACACTTGGTTTCTAAGTTATCTAAATGTGTTTTCCATGAATACGAACTATCCAACCATAAACCTAGATATTTATATTCTGTTACTCTTTCTAACGTTTGTCCATATAATGTTATTGTTTCTATATTAATATTTCTCTTCTTTGTGACAACCATATAACAAGACTTGCTTGCTGATAATTTAAAACCCCATTCATAAGACCATTTTTCTACTTTACTAATTGCTTTTTTAATATTTCCTACCACATATTTAATATTTTTCCCCTTCATCCATATGACCCCATCATCTGCATATAGTGCAGATTTTATACATTTATCAGTATCATAGAAAATATCATTGATCATAATATTAAATAAAATTGGACTAATTACACTACCTTGAGGTATTCCATTTTCAACATTAAATTCTTTTGAATAATCATTCCCAATTTTTACTCTTATTTTTCTATCTAGCAGAAAATTTGCTATCCAATTATACATTCTCCCACCTATTCCCATCTGTTTCATTTTTATAAGTAATCCTTCTTTCCATAGTGAGTCATACGCTTTTTCTATATCAAAAAATACTATAATCATTAGTTCCTTCATTTTTAAAGCTTTCTCTATTTCATTACTGACTCTAGTTAGAGCATCCATTGTTGATCTTCCTGTTCTGAATCCACATTGATATCCATTAATTAGATTATTCTTCTCAAGAAAGTATCCAAGTCTATTTACTATTATTTTCTCCATCCATTTACTGAAATGAGAAGTTAGAGCAATTGGTCTGTAATTATTTGGACAGGTAGGATCTTTACCTGGCTTATTAAATGGTAATATTATTGCCCTTTTCCAACTATTTGGTATCGATCCTTCTTTCCATATTTTATTAAATAATTTTAATATTAATTTCAGTGTTACTTCCGGCATCTGTCGGAACATAGCATAACATAATTGATCCTCCCCTGGAGCTGAATATCCTGTCCCTTTCAATACTGTTTTTATTTCTTTCATGGTTATATTCATATCTAATGTTGACAAATATTTTTGATATTTTTCTAGTGAATTTTTATGATTTCCAATTTTTTGAATCATCTGCCTTCTATGAGTATCTGTCAACTGATCACCACTATGAACTGCCGCAAATGTCTCACCTAACAACTCTGCTTTATCTTTATTTAAAACCAATACCTCCTGTCCTCTAACTAATGATGGAATATTAACATTATTCTTTTTCCCCATAATTTTTCTAAACATTAACCAAACATTCTGTAATTTTATTTCTGAACCTATTGATGAACAATAATCTCTCCATGTTTTCTTTTTTGCATCCTTTATAGTTTTCCGAGCCTTTGCTATTTTCCTTTTATAATCAATAAGGCTTTCAATTGTTAAATTTTTCTGTAATATTTTAAAAGCTTTATTACGATCTTTAATTGTTTTACTACATTCATTATTCCACCAAGGAACTACTTTCTTCTGACCTTTCACTTTTATTTTTGGTATACTATAATTTGCAGCATTTAAGATATGTTCTGTTATTTGATTTGTACATTCTTCAATATTACCTTTTAATGTTACTACATGACTTGTTTCTTCACATTTTGTTTTAAATTTAAACCAATTAGCTTTATTAAAGCACCATCTTATTAATGTTAACTCTTCTTGTCTATTTATATTGTCATCAATTATTGTACTTACTGGAAAATGATCACTCCCTATTGTAGACTCTCAATTAACATCCCATTCACATGCATTAACAAGACAGTCTGATATTAATGTAATATCAAGACATGAAACTGCATTTTTATGTATATTTACTCTTGTACCTTTTCCATTATTAAGACAAACTAATGACCTTTCATCCATTAATTCTTCCACTATTTCACCATTATGATCTGTCTTCTTGCTACCCCATAGACTATTGTGAGCTTTAAAATCTCCACACCAAACTTCTCTTCTATGTATTTTCCCTATTTCCTTAAATATTTCATTATCAAGATTTTTACATGGATTATAATAATTTATCATTTTAATATTTCCACAAAACTGAGAATCCTAATAACTCAGTGTCTGCTAAGAATGTAACAATATTTTTTGTCTGCTAACACATCTAGTAAGTACCTAGATATATCTGAAGATAGTTGACTGTTCAGAGTACTCATAAAGTTCTGATATTATATCTGAAAACTTTTATAAATTTGTCCTCAGGCTATGACCAAGAAACGGCCTCGCTGTTACTTCTCTTACATCTCCTTCCACCGCAACCAGGAGGACAGAAGTCTCCAAAAATCAGTGCAAGTGATGCAGTTGAGAGACTTGTTGTCTTTCATAAGGTAATTGAAATTTAAAATATGCAAAATTATCTGTCTATTTCCTTTTATAGACATGCATAAATACAGATGTTTGAATGACAGCTTTGAAGATGTCTGGGCATACTTACATTTATTTTGGATGTAACGTGTATCGTAAAGCTGTATGTTTTGTTTCTTATGTTTGGTGTATATCTTTTTAATTTTAGTCATGCTGCAGTTTAGAGGAGCATCTCCGGGGTCAACAGGGTCTGCAGCCATACCTCCTTGCTGTTGGGCGTCAGAGAAGCAAGATTGACAGCTTCTACATCGTCATGGATAAGTGCCTCATCCCATGCCAGACAAACGGTTCTCTTGGAGCATTTGATGAGCTATTCAAAGCACATTTTGTGAACATTGTCTTTTCTCCTATTCTCCCTATGGGTATGACGATATATTTGAAGCATTTGATTGTTGAACACCATAAACTCTTTAAGTTCTTATATTCACATCGAAATTTGATACCTAAGCATCATTTTATGATCCACTATCCATCTTCCATTAGGAAAATAGGTCCATTGTTACATATGTGGTCTATGAGGATTGAGGCTAAACACAAAATGTTTAAAGAATATTTTAAAAACTTTAAAAATATAACCAAATCACTTGCGAAAAAGCATCAGATGGCCACAGCTTATCATTGGGAAACAATAAGTACTAAAGAAAATGAGCATGGGCCTCTCAAACCATTTTCACTTAAAGATGAAGATGTGGTCAACAAAGAAATGCTTCAAATGATTTCATCAGGAGATGTTTTCTCAACCAGCTGGGTTAGAGTTGAGGGTGTTGAATACAGACCAGGACTTGCTGTTTGCAGCACAATTCAAGATGAGATGCCAGTGTTTTGTCAGATAAGTGATGTACTTTTAGTTGACAATACCTTTCTTTTGTTATCTAAACAGCTATTCACAGAAACATTTGATGATCATCATCATGTTTTCAGGATTGTTCAAAGTGAAGAATTTAGTAAAGAAAACTTAAATTTCATAAGCCTTTTGATATTCAAAACTCTTATGGCATTTCTAATGAATGCTTGCTCATCGTACCACAATTTAAAATGTTGGAAACACAGCTGCAAAAATAAAGTGTTCAAAATTGATGTACTTGTGTCAATTTTTTTTTCTTAATAATTATTATAATTAATCATAATCATAAAGTAACTTTTTTTGGAGTAAATAACACTTGAAAGTGTTAAATCAACACTAAAAGTGGTACATTTTGTTCTTGGATCAGTGTTATCCATTATATGGATGAACCCTGTTTTGTGAGTTAAATAAGTAACTCTGATAAAGTGTTAAAATTTTAACTATATTGAAAGTGTTAATTTAACTCTGAAGAGTGTGGACTATATAAACACTGAAAAAGTGTTAAAATCCACTCTGTGGGAGTTAAATTAACACTGGGCTTTTTGCTGTGATCCTAGGTAAGTCCTGTTTGGTGGAAAATATAGTTAATTGTTTCCTAACAACAGACACAGAGGAGTTCACTGTCTCCCTTATTTTCACCGTTTTATTAATGAAAAAGGTGGTCAATTTGTCACAGGCCTCAGAGGAGAAACATTTACAGTTAACAGAAGAAGGTGGATTTGTCAATCTGTCAACAATCAAGAACAGAGCACGAGAGTTGTTGGCAGAGGTAGAGATGACATTTGGGGAAAAAAAAACTCTTGCATTTCTCAGTTTATCTTTGAAGATATCTAAATGGGTTTGTAGTTTAGTTTTACGCCACCGACGTTCTGCTTTCCGGGACTCTTTTTTTTCCCTTTTCTAACTGACTCAAAATTTCTCCAAGGTGGTTTACGTTTCCCAGAGATTACTTTTGTAGTAACAGGAGCAATGGTGTCAATAACCTTCTGAATTGTAAAAATAAACTTGTCTGTTAAATCACTCAGAGAAGTACAGGAGTGTATAGCAGTTGAAGGAACAGCCTGAATAAATCGATCGGCAGTAGTTTCTGTAATGCATCTTTTTGAAATAACTTGTGTATGGTTGTCTTTTTGAGCAGGGCAGACTGACAGAAGCTGCTACACAATCGGCGCCATCGGACCTTTGACTAACAGCAGGCAAGGCAGGTTTGGTGCCTTGCTCAAGGACTCAACAACTGAGATGGATGTGGGGAGTTTGAACCGGCAACTGTCAAGAAAATCCGAGCTCATCCCACTTCCCCATGCTGGAGATTTTAGTTTAACAGTAATAATAAATAAAGTTATCTTTAAAATGAATCACTCAAGTGACATCAAGGCCCAACAGTAGACTTAAGTGTCAATAAAGTTAGTTTAACAGTAATAATAAATAAAGTTATCTTTAAAATGAATCACTCAAGTGATATCTAGGCCCAACAGTAGACTTAAGTGTCAATAAAATAAATCTGGTTGTGTGTGTTGTTTTTGTCTCATGCAAACTTTGCTTTAATTCTACTTTTTTCTATCTAATCATAAGAAATCATAGTCAGTCAGAAAGAGTCATTAAACAGGAAAAGCAGGTTTCCTGGAAAAAGAGGAAGTAAGTTCCAGCCTGCAGATTTATAAAAAATAGCTGAGACTATTCCTTATTTTAAATCATGAAAGTTTAAAGAATGAAATCTAAACATTTTTGGATAATTTGATAAGATTCAAAGTAAAATACTTATATTAATATTGGTTTACTTGTAATAATACTTACACTTATATTTGTGGGAACACTTACAAGGAAAACAAGTAACTGTAACTTTAGTAGTAAATAATTAGAATCATGTATTATTCTTTTGGTTTCTTTTCAGAAAAACATCTGTAATAACTCACATTAGGATTATAATAAGGATAATTAATAAGTTATGGTTATAAAATCATAAATGAATGATAAATCAGAGAAGCTGAAGAAAATAAATGTGATATAAGTTATGGTTATAAAATTATAAATGAATGCTAAAATCAGAGAAGCTAAAGAAAATAAAAGTGATATAAATGTGATTTTGACATTGAACTTGAAATGGTGTAAAAGGTGTAACTGCAATTAAACATCACTGATATGTTGGAGGTAGAGAGTAGGTGAAAGGTGAAAGGCAAGGAACTAACAGGAGAGCAGAGATGATCAACGCCTTATTTAGAAAGTAGGTGAAAGGTTGTGCAGGCAATGGACATAGGAGGTTGAGCAACCCTGAGACATTAGCACAGACATCAGGAAATGTCTGTAAGACAGTGATGGATATGAGATCATCTGTCTAAGCAGTCAGAAACCCTATAAAAGGTGAGTGCAAAAGAGGAACCGTTCGTTGGATCCTCCGGGCAGCTTCGAGCCAAGAGATGGACAAAGAACTCTGCAGCTGAAGAAGAGCCGGGGCCACGGAGCCGAAGACTGTCCGGCCATGGGGACCAACCCGTCAGCCCTACAACCTGTGGCTTCAAATCGCACTTCTCTCATCGGCTGGGTTCAGACCCCAAAGACAAAGATGAAGACAAAGGCAAAGACAAAGAAGAAGAACTGGTGCCTTCCTTCCTGCCAGCACCAAGTCCTGTGTGACCTCACCATCCATGCGGAGAGGAGGCTCATCAGACCTACAGAGATTCCTGCCTTCGCTGATCAACATCTTCCTCCTGCTGCAACACCTTCTTCATCATCAGACCTGCGGAGATCCTGCCTTCATCGATCGGCGTCTTCCTCCTGCTGCAACACCTTCTTCATCATCAGACCTGCGGAGATCCTGGCCTTCATCGATCGGCGTCTTCCTCCTGCTGCAGCACCTTCTTCGTCGTCGTGCCAGGTCTGGGGTTCGAGGCGTCAAGCTCCGTCCGTCTCTCTCAAAGGTTCCTTTTTTTTAGTTCTCAGTCAGCAGTAGGGAAAGACAGACTAGATGACTGATTTTACTTATTTGATTATTTCTGCTACTGAATTAAGCTGTACTGACCCTTGCAAAAATGCCTTACTAATAAAATATTTAGCATAAAGAAAATCTAAAAGATGTTGTGGACATTCAGTTAATGAGTCACCTTAAAGTTCTTTGATGGTTGTAAAATAGCTGTGATGTTTGATTCTGGAGAGGAAAAAGTTTAAAATGTTTTTAAGTTGCTGGTAGCCCAAATTTAAAACGTCATCCTTGGGACTCGCCCGAGTCACTAAAACCTACCTGGTTCAATAACAAATGCAAGTTGTAAAATAAGAGAACGAGCGACCGTTAACAGGTGTGCTCTGTGAAACTAGTTGGCTGTAGGCTGCTCAGTCTGGCTAATTCACAGAGGGAAGAAGGGTGAGACACCTGGATGTAGGCCGTTAAAAATCAGGTGAATCGTTTCTCGAAACCAGCTTAAACAGAGTTTACTTCAGTTCTGGACAGGGTAAATCCCGGCAGATTTAGGAAACTCAATTAACCCGTTAGATGGAGAGCTGGTAGCACATCTCCCCTCTCAGAAGAGGAAGCAGAGAGTGAGAGAGTAGAGACAGGAAGGAGGGGGGGGGTGTTGCGCAACAACAAGTGGCGCCCAACGTGGGGCACGACTAACAGAGTAGGAGGGCCCTATGTGCCAAGTCAGTGAAAACAGATGTGAGGATCTGAATAGCTCACTTGGTTTGTTAACTCTTAGGGAATAGAGTTAATGGTGACTGATAAGGCCGTCAGTCACAACCCTTGCAGTAACTGTATGGCATACAGGTGAGGGAAGGCTTCTACTGAGGATAAATGACCGGATCCAGACAGTGAAGCTAGTAGCCAACATAGTCTAGACCCATCCCTGCTCGAGAGCGCAAAGAGAGGCTTTGGGGGATAGACAACTCGAACCGACAGAGAGACGGAGTGATGGATGATCACTTCGAGGAGGAAAATCTGGGGAAGAAACCGGAGGAAGCCGGCCGCCCAGATCGTTTGGAAAAGGAGGAGACCTCAACAGAACTGCATCAACTTTCTACACAGCTACTGTGACTCAGACCTGAAGCAAGGGGGGACGTTGGTTCCAAGAATGAGGAACTGAAACATCAACCCCTGACAAAGGAAAGTTGGCTCAGTCTTGCTGGAGTGGTTCGTGATGTAATGCTGACAAGAAAAGAAAAGACCAGCCTGCAAGCATGCACAAGAAACACAGAAAAGTATCATCAGCTGACGATGGATGAGGAAGCACACCGCGTCCTCCACTGCAGCCATCGAGAAGACATCCGGCAACAGAGGAACAAACACCAGCAGCTGACATCATCACACAGACGCAGACATGGTTAAAGACATCCTGCTGGACCCGGAGCTTGAAATTGGGCCAGCACAACCCACCAGTAAGAAACGACCGCAAGCGACATCTGAGAAGCCAGGACAACTGGAAGGGACAATCTACACCGATGGATCCAGAAAGGGGTCCGACCAGTCGGCATACTGGGGATTTATTCTGAAGCAAGACGGCAAAGAGAGATGCCGTCAGAAAGGAAAAGCTCCCGGTAGTGCTCAAGCCGGAGAAGTAACGGCAGTACTGGAAGGATTGCTGGAGCTGGTGAAAAGGAAAATCAAGATTTGTGGAAGAAGAAAGCAGAACTGAGGCTCCGCCCGAAACTTGAGGTGCAGCGACAAGGCGCACACCTGAGAAGAAGCCCTATGGAGGGGCAAAGATGATGACCTTTCGTGCCACTAAGAAAGGTTGTCTCTGCCGGTGTCGAGGTGGGACAGAACACCTAAGGACAGGTGGTCCTAGAGTAGCACGGGGACCAGGTAGTACGGTGCGTGCATAAGGCCCTCGAATATGCAGGCGTGCTACACCCCCGTGAAGAACTGAGCAAGCAGGACTGCTGGATGTCCCTTCAGCCCATCCGATGCAGCTGTGTGACTTTGAGGTATGTGGTCGATACGCAGGGCACCCAGGGCAGCGGATGGAAGGTTTGTTCATCAAGAGCACAGTCCCATGGGGTTCAGTCTGCATGGATGTAGCAGAGCCAATGGGGACAACAGGAAAGAGAGGTGAGAAGTACCTCTTGGTGCTGATGGACACAGTGACAACTGCTAGAAGAGCAGGTCTTCCCCTGCAGAGGAACTCCGTTCACGTCACAGAAAGCAGGGAGGCGAAGACACTTCTCCTTTTTGCTCAGAGAAGGAAAAGGGAAGTTGCAGCTCGAAGTGTCACTGAAAACAGGGCAGAGAGTTTGGATTAAAGCTCAAGATCGGCCTGCAACTACGGGGATCAAGCTGAGATTCAACGCCCAAGATTTTGTAAAGCAAGTACTGAACTTCAACACAGTACTACTGATGAAGAAAGGGGTCCATGAGGAAGCAGTGCTCAAGCCAGTTCTTAGCTACAGCAAACCAGAACATTACGAGAAGATGGCCAGAGAATCAAGCACCATGCCATCCTACAGTAGACTGGCCACTATTACAGGAAGGTTGCCGTTCAAAGAACAACTTCAAGGCTTTGGACTGGGAGGGCCGTGAAGAAATTGGACTATGCTAAAGAAGAACTCCTGTCACAATCTGATGGATTAAAATGGAAAAGGATCATGATTACGGATAAAGCGTCATGATGCTTATGCTTTTTGCTTTGCTCTGCTGAACAGCCAGAATTTTTTTTTTTTTTGAGGCCTTCTGTCTCAGCCCATCTTCCCTTCCCTAAAGAACCATCCCACATCCTGAAGAACCGACAGTTCATCCAGCGAAGGTTCCTGTAGAAGAATCAGAGCGATCCAAGTTTTCTTCGACATTCATCACCTCATGGGGGAAATCAAAACTCCAAGGAGGGGGTGTCAAGAGAAGTGGAGTTTTGATGACTACACTGAGCCCTCTGTGACAACTGAGGATGAAGAATCTGCATCTTCACATCCCAGACGAACCTCTTCTCTTTCCAGGGGATGAGGACGGCGAACTGCAGGAGGGTGATGGACTCCCAGCATGTGAAAGGTCTGACCTCGTGGAGGGGGTGTCAAGAAAATCCGAGCTCATCCCACTTCCCCATGCTGGAGATTTTAGTTTAACAGTAATAATAAATAAAGTTATCTTTAAAATGAATCACTCAAGTGACATCAAGGCCCAACAGTAGACTTAAGTGTCAATAAAGTTAGTTTAACAGTAATAATAAATAAAGTTATCTTTAAAATGAATCACTCAAGTGATATCTAGGCCCAACAGTAGACTTAAGTGTCAATAAAATAAATCTGGTTGTGTGTGTTGTTTTTGTCTCATGCAAACTTTGCTTTAATTCTACTTTTTTCTATCTAATCATAAGAAATCATAGTCAGTCAGAAAGAGTCATTAAACAGGAAAAGCAGGTTTCCTGGAAAAAGAGGAAGTAAGTTCCAGCCTGCAGATTTATAAAAAATAGCTGAGACTATTCCTTATTTTAAATCATGAAAGTTTAAAGAATGAAATCTAAACATTTTTGGATAATTTGATAAGATTCAAAGTAAAATACTTATATTAATATTGGTTTACTTGTAATAATACTTACACTTATATTTGTGGGAACACTTACAAGGAAAACAAGTAACTGTAACTTTAGTAGTAAATAATTAGAATCATGTATTATTCTTTTGGTTTCTTTTCAGAAAAACATCTGTAATAACTCACATTAGGATTATAATAAGGATAATTAATAAGTTATGGTTATAAAATCATAAATGAATGATAAATCAGAGAAGCTGAAGAAAATAAATGTGATATAAGTTATGGTTATAAAATTATAAATGAATGCTAAAATCAGAGAAGCTAAAGAAAATAAAAGTGATATAAATGTGATTTTGACATTGAACTTGAAATGGTGTAAAAGGTGTAACTGCAATTAAACATCACTGATATGTTGGAGGTAGAGAGTAGGTGAAAGGTGAAAGGCAAGGAACTAACAGGAGAGCAGAGATGATCAACGCCTTATTTAGAAAGTAGGTGAAAGGTTGTGCAGGCAATGGACATAGGAGGTTGAGCAACCCTGAGACATTAGCACAGACATCAGGAAATGTCTGTAAGACAGTGATGGATATGAGATCATCTGTCTAAGCAGTCAGAAACCCTATAAAAGGTGAGTGCAAAAGAGGAACCGTTCGTTGGATCCTCCGGGCAGCTTCGAGCCAAGAGATGGACAAAGAACTCTGCAGCTGAAGAAGAGCCGGGGCCACGGAGCCGAAGACTGTCCGGCCATGGGGACCAACCCGTCAGCCCTACAACCTGTGGCTTCAAATCGCACTTCTCTCATCGGCTGGGTTCAGACCCCAAAGACAAAGATGAAGACAAAGGCAAAGACAAAGAAGAAGAACTGGTGCCTTCCTTCCTGCCAGCACCAAGTCCTGTGTGACCTCACCATCCATGCGGAGAGGAGGCTCATCAGACCTACAGAGATTCCTGCCTTCGCTGATCAACATCTTCCTCCTGCTGCAACACCTTCTTCATCATCAGACCTGCGGAGATCCTGCCTTCATCGATCGGCGTCTTCCTCCTGCTGCAACACCTTCTTCATCATCAGACCTGCGGAGATCCTGGCCTTCATCGATCGGCGTCTTCCTCCTGCTGCAGCACCTTCTTCGTCGTCGTGCCAGGTCTGGGGTTCGAGGCGTCAAGCTCCGTCCGTCTCTCTCAAAGGTTCCTTTTTTTTAGTTCTCAGTCAGCAGTAGGGAAAGACAGACTAGATGACTGATTTTACTTATTTGATTATTTCTGCTACTGAATTAAGCTGTACTGACCCTTGCAAAAATGCCTTACTAATAAAATATTTAGCATAAAGAAAATCTAAAAGATGTTGTGGACATTCAGTTAATGAGTCACCTTAAAGTTCTTTGATGGTTGTAAAATAGCTGTGATGTTTGATTCTGGAGAGGAAAAAGTTTAAAATGTTTTTAAGTTGCTGGTAGCCCAAATTTAAAACGTCATCCTTGGGACTCGCCCGAGTCACTAAAACCTACCTGGTTCAATAACAAATGCAAGTTGTAAAATAAGAGAACGAGCGACCGTTAACAGGTGTGCTCTGTGAAACTAGTTGGCTGTAGGCTGCTCAGTCTGGCTAATTCACAGAGGGAAGAAGGGTGAGACACCTGGATGTAGGCCGTTAAAAATCAGGTGAATCGTTTCTCGAAACCAGCTTAAACAGAGTTTACTTCAGTTCTGGACAGGGTAAATCCCGGCAGATTTAGGAAACTCAATTAACCCGTTAGATGGAGAGCTGGTAGCACATCTCCCCTCTCAGAAGAGGAAGCAGAGAGTGAGAGAGTAGAGACAGGAAGGAGGGGGGGGGGTGTTGCGCAACAACAAGTGGCGCCCAACGTGGGGCACGACTAACAGAGTAGGAGGGCCCTATGTGCCAAGTCAGTGAAAACAGATGTGAGGATCTGAATAGCTCACTTGGTTTGTTAACTCTTAGGGAATAGAGTTAATGGTGACTGATAAGGCCGTCAGTCACAACCCTTGCAGTAACTGTATGGCATACAGGTGAGGGAAGGCTTCTACTGAGGATAAATGACCGGATCCAGACAGTGAAGCTAGTAGCCAACATAGTCTAGACCCATCCCTGCTCGAGAGCGCAAAGAGAGGCTTTGGGGGATAGACAACTCGAACCGACAGAGAGACGGAGTGATGGATGATCACTTCGAGGAGGAAAATCTGGGGAAGAAACCGGAGGAAGCCGGCCGCCCAGATCGTTTGGAAAAGGAGGAGACCTCAACAGAACTGCATCAACTTTCTACACAGCTACTGTGACTCAGACCTGAAGCAAGGGGGGACGTTGGTTCCAAGAATGAGGAACTGAAACATCAACCCCTGACAAAGGAAAGTTGGCTCAGTCTTGCTGGAGTGGTTCGTGATGTAATGCTGACAAGAAAAGAAAAGACCAGCCTGCAAGCATGCACAAGAAACACAGAAAAGTATCATCAGCTGACGATGGATGAGGAAGCACACCGCGTCCTCCACTGCAGCCATCGAGAAGACATCCGGCAACAGAGGAACAAACACCAGCAGCTGACATCATCACACAGACGCAGACATGGTTAAAGACATCCTGCTGGACCCGGAGCTTGAAATTGGGCCAGCACAACCCACCAGTAAGAAACGACCGCAAGCGACATCTGAGAAGCCAGGACAACTGGAAGGGACAATCTACACCGATGGATCCAGAAAGGGGTCCGACCAGTCGGCATACTGGGGATTTATTCTGAAGCAAGACGGCAAAGAGAGATGCCGTCAGAAAGGAAAAGCTCCCGGTAGTGCTCAAGCCGGAGAAGTAACGGCAGTACTGGAAGGATTGCTGGAGCTGGTGAAAAGGAAAATCAAGATTTGTGGAAGAAGAAAGCAGAACTGAGGCTCCGCCCGAAACTTGAGGTGCAGCGACAAGGCGCACACCTGAGAAGAAGCCCTATGGAGGGGCAAAGATGATGACCTTTCGTGCCACTAAGAAAGGTTGTCTCTGCCGGTGTCGAGGTGGGACAGAACACCTAAGGACAGGTGGTCCTAGAGTAGCACGGGGACCAGGTAGTACGGTGCGTGCATAAGGCCCTCGAATATGCAGGCGTGCTACACCCCCGTGAAGAACTGAGCAAGCAGGACTGCTGGATGTCCCTTCAGCCCATCCGATGCAGCTGTGTGACTTTGAGGTATGTGGTCGATACGCAGGGCACCCAGGGCAGCGGATGGAAGGTTTGTTCATCAAGAGCACAGTCCCATGGGGTTCAGTCTGCATGGATGTAGCAGAGCCAATGGGGACAACAGGAAAGAGAGGTGAGAAGTACCTCTTGGTGCTGATGGACACAGTGACAACTGCTAGAAGAGCAGGTCTTCCCCTGCAGAGGAACTCCGTTCACGTCACAGAAAGCAGGGAGGCGAAGACACTTCTCCTTTTTGCTCAGAGAAGGAAAAGGGAAGTTGCAGCTCGAAGTGTCACTGAAAACAGGGCAGAGAGTTTGGATTAAAGCTCAAGATCGGCCTGCAACTACGGGGATCAAGCTGAGATTCAACGCCCAAGATTTTGTAAAGCAAGTACTGAACTTCAACACAGTACTACTGATGAAGAAAGGGGTCCATGAGGAAGCAGTGCTCAAGCCAGTTCTTAGCTACAGCAAACCAGAACATTACGAGAAGATGGCCAGAGAATCAAGCACCATGCCATCCTACAGTAGACTGGCCACTATTACAGGAAGGTTGCCGTTCAAAGAACAACTTCAAGGCTTTGGACTGGGAGGGCCGTGAAGAAATTGGACTATGCTAAAGAAGAACTCCTGTCACAATCTGATGGATTAAAATGGAAAAGGATCATGATTACGGATAAAGCGTCATGATGCTTATGCTTTTTGCTTTGCTCTGCTGAACAGCCAGAATTTTTTTTTTTTTTGAGGCCTTCTGTCTCAGCCCATCTTCCCTTCCCTAAAGAACCATCCCACATCCTGAAGAACCGACAGTTCATCCAGCGAAGGTTCCTGTAGAAGAATCAGAGCGATCCAAGTTTTCTTCGACATTCATCACCTCATGGGGGAAATCAAAACTCCAAGGAGGGGGTGTCAAGAGAAGTGGAGTTTTGATGACTACACTGAGCCCTCTGTGACAACTGAGGATGAAGAATCTGCATCTTCACATCCCAGACGAACCTCTTCTCTTTCCAGGGGATGAGGACGGCGAACTGCAGGAGGGTGATGGACTCCCAGCATGTGAAAGGTCTGACCTCGTGGAGGGGGTGTCAAGAAAATCCGAGCTCATCCCACTTCCCCATGCTGGAGATTTTAGTTTAACAGTAATAATAAATAAAGTTATCTTTAAAATGAATCACTCAAGTGACATCAAGGCCCAACAGTAGACTTAAGTGTCAATAAAGTTAGTTTAACAGTAATAATAAATAAAGTTATCTTTAAAATGAATCACTCAAGTGATATCTAGGCCCAACAGTAGACTTAAGTGTCAATAAAATAAATCTGGTTGTGTGTGTTGTTTTTGTCTCATGCAAACTTTGCTTTAATTCTACTTTTTTCTATCTAATCATAAGAAATCATAGTCAGTCAGAAAGAGTCATTAAACAGGAAAAGCAGGTTTCCTGGAAAAAGAGGAAGTAAGTTCCAGCCTGCAGATTTATAAAAAATAGCTGAGACTATTCCTTATTTTAAATCATGAAAGTTTAAAGAATGAAATCTAAACATTTTTGGATAATTTGATAAGATTCAAAGTAAAATACTTATATTAATATTGGTTTACTTGTAATAATACTTACACTTATATTTGTGGGAACACTTACAAGGAAAACAAGTAACTGTAACTTTAGTAGTAAATAATTAGAATCATGTATTATTCTTTTGGTTTCTTTTCAGAAAAACATCTGTAATAACTCACATTAGGATTATAATAAGGATAATTAATAAGTTATGGTTATAAAATCATAAATGAATGATAAATCAGAGAAGCTGAAGAAAATAAATGTGATATAAGTTATGGTTATAAAATTATAAATGAATGCTAAAATCAGAGAAGCTAAAGAAAATAAAAGTGATATAAATGTGATTTTGACATTGAACTTGAAATGGTGTAAAAGGTGTAACTGCAATTAAACATCACTGATATGTTGGAGGTAGAGAGTAGGTGAAAGGTGAAAGGCAAGGAACTAACAGGAGAGCAGAGATGATCAACGCCTTATTTAGAAAGTAGGTGAAAGGTTGTGCAGGCAATGGACATAGGAGGTTGAGCAACCCTGAGACATTAGCACAGACATCAGGAAATGTCTGTAAGACAGTGATGGATATGAGATCATCTGTCTAAGCAGTCAGAAACCCTATAAAAGGTGAGTGCAAAAGAGGAACCGTTCGTTGGATCCTCCGGGCAGCTTCGAGCCAAGAGATGGACAAAGAACTCTGCAGCTGAAGAAGAGCCGGGGCCACGGAGCCGAAGACTGTCCGGCCATGGGGACCAACCCGTCAGCCCTACAACCTGTGGCTTCAAATCGCACTTCTCTCATCGGCTGGGTTCAGACCCCAAAGACAAAGATGAAGACAAAGGCAAAGACAAAGAAGAAGAACTGGTGCCTTCCTTCCTGCCAGCACCAAGTCCTGTGTGACCTCACCATCCATGCGGAGAGGAGGCTCATCAGACCTACAGAGATTCCTGCCTTCGCTGATCAACATCTTCCTCCTGCTGCAACACCTTCTTCATCATCAGACCTGCGGAGATCCTGCCTTCATCGATCGGCGTCTTCCTCCTGCTGCAACACCTTCTTCATCATCAGACCTGCGGAGATCCTGGCCTTCATCGATCGGCGTCTTCCTCCTGCTGCAGCACCTTCTTCGTCGTCGTGCCAGGTCTGGGGTTCGAGGCGTCAAGCTCCGTCCGTCTCTCTCAAAGGTTCCTTTTTTTTAGTTCTCAGTCAGCAGTAGGGAAAGACAGACTAGATGACTGATTTTACTTATTTGATTATTTCTGCTACTGAATTAAGCTGTACTGACCCTTGCAAAAATGCCTTACTAATAAAATATTTAGCATAAAGAAAATCTAAAAGATGTTGTGGACATTCAGTTAATGAGTCACCTTAAAGTTCTTTGATGGTTGTAAAATAGCTGTGATGTTTGATTCTGGAGAGGAAAAAGTTTAAAATGTTTTTAAGTTGCTGGTAGCCCAAATTTAAAACGTCATCCTTGGGACTCGCCCGAGTCACTAAAACCTACCTGGTTCAATAACAAATGCAAGTTGTAAAATAAGAGAACGAGCGACCGTTAACAGGTGTGCTCTGTGAAACTAGTTGGCTGTAGGCTGCTCAGTCTGGCTAATTCACAGAGGGAAGAAGGGTGAGACACCTGGATGTAGGCCGTTAAAAATCAGGTGAATCGTTTCTCGAAACCAGCTTAAACAGAGTTTACTTCAGTTCTGGACAGGGTAAATCCCGGCAGATTTAGGAAACTCAATTAACCCGTTAGATGGAGAGCTGGTAGCACATCTCCCCTCTCAGAAGAGGAAGCAGAGAGTGAGAGAGTAGAGACAGGAAGGAGGGGGGGGGTGTTGCGCAACAACACAACCCATCAGTTACAGGAACCACAGTGGCTACAACCAGTTTAGCTGTAGTACCACCATCTACTGGGTTCAAGTATGAGGCACAACATACACTAAAGGAAAACTCAAAACTTTTAATCTTCAATGAAATGTTACACTTTAACTTCTTTCTAAAATACATATAAATACACATAAAAATTGTTTCAACATAAATGCATGCAGCAAAAAAGAGCAAAATATTACAGCTAAAACTAGATAAAAAAGCAAATAATTAAAAATAATCACAGGTACTTTGTGCAATCAATGCATGAAAGTTAGTTTGTGGTGAATCTTGCATTTTCTTTAAAGTACAAATGAGTTTTCTGTCATTTGAAAAGATTTTAATCAGGTAGAGTAAAACTGGTTACAATAATTTGAAAGAAATCTCATTTTACTTTAAAGACAAAACTATCACAAATACTTTTTTGCAGATGTTTTGAAAACACTCAATTCTGTACATTCTATTGTTGATTTTAAAAACTACAAAAATAAACCCCACAAACTCTCTATGGTACAGAATAATACAAATCAATCCCTCAAGTCCAATCATGTGAGAATGTTCTGGAAGGGAGTCCATGTCCGGTCAAACTCTGTTAATGCATGAAATAGTCAGTGGGCCCCCAAGCCTCTTCATCTATCAGCATCAGTACTGGCACTCCTCAGGGCTGTGTGCTGAGCCCTCTGCTCTTCATGTTGTACACACACAACATACAGTTTGACATAAACAGTAAGTTAATACAATAACATACAGTTTATCATTATTGTTTTTTGATAAAGAATATACCAAAAAGAACAAGAAAGCATCTCTGAAGGAAAATGTGTCATGGTTGCACATCTCCAAGTATCCAAATGATCACATTTAACAAATACAACAATTTTCAGCTTTATAGACATGAAACCCCTCCAGTCTTTCATTCTAGTTTTAAACCAAATCAGTTCTATAGTGAACCTCAACATAGGACATGTATGGAAAATTCTTCTACTGCATTTCACCTGTGTGACGCCTCGTGGCGAGTCAAACTACCTTTGCGACTAAAGATTTTTTCACAGTTCACACATGAAAACGGCTTTTCACCAGTGTGAATCATCATGTGTTCAGTTAAACTAAGTTTTTGACAAAAACCTTTTCCACAGGTCACACATCAAAACGGCTTTTCACCAGTGTGAATCATCATGTGCTGAGTTAAATGCTGTTTTCGACTAAACTTTTTCCCCAGTTCACACATGAAAACGGCTTTTCACCAGTGTGAATCATCATGTGCTGAGTTAAAATCCGTTTTTGACCAAAACGTTTTCCACAGTTCACACATGAAAACGGCTTTTCACCAGTGTGAATCATCATGTGCCGAGTTAAATCCTGTTTTTGACTAAAACTTTTTCCACATTTCACACATGAAAACGGCTTTTCACCAGTGTGAATCATCATGTGCTGAGTTAAAATCCGTTTTCGACTAAAACATTTCCCACAGTTCACACATGAAAACGGCTTTTCACCAGTGTGAATCATCATGTGTTCAGTTAAACTAAGTTTTTGACAAAAACCTTTTCCACAGGTCACACATGAAAACGGCTTTTCACCATTGTGAATCATCATGTGCTGAGTTAAATGCTGTTTGTGACTAAAACTTTTTCCACATTTCACACATGAAAACGGCTTTTCACCAGTGTGAATCATCATGTGCCGAGTTAAAACCTGTTTGTGACTAAAACCTTTTCCACATTTCACACATGAAAACGGCTTTTCACCAGTGTGAATCATCATGTGCTGAGTTAAATGCTGTTTGTGACTAAAACTTTTTCCACAGGTCACACATGAAAACGGCTTTTCACCATTGTGAATCATCATGTGCTGAGTTAAATGCTGTTTGTGACTAAAACTTTTTCCACAGTTCACACATGAAAACGGCTTTTCACCAGTGTGAATCATCATGTGCTGAGTTATATGCTGTTTGTGACTAAAACCTTTTCCACAGGTCACACATGAAAACGGCTTTTCACCAGTGTGAATCATCATGTGCCGAGTTAAAACCTGTTTGTGACTAAAACCTTTTCCACATTTCACACATGAAAATGGCTTTTCACCAGTGTGAATAATCATGTGCTGAGTTAAATTAAGTTTTTGACTAAAACATTTTCCACAGTTCACACATGAAAAAGGCTTTTCACCAGTGTGAGTCATCATGTGCTGAGTTAAAACCTGTTTGTGACTAAAACTTTTTCCACAGGTCACACATGAAAACGGCTTTTCACCAGTGTGAATCATCATGTGCCGAGTTAATACCTGTTTTTGACAAAAACCTTTTCCACAGTTCACACATGAAAATGACTTTTCACCTGTGTGAATCATCATGTGCTGAGTTAAAGCCTGTTTTTGACAATAACCTTTTCCACAGGTCGCACATGAAAACGGCTTTTCACCAGTGTGAATCATCATGTGCTGAGTTAAACTAAGTTTTCGACTAAAACCTTTTCCACAGTTCACACATGAAAACGGCTTTTCACCAGTGTGAATCATCATGTGCCGAGTTAAATGCTGTTTGTGACTAAAACATTTTCCACAGTTCACACATGAAAACGGCTTTTCACCCGTATGAGTTCTCATGTGAGCATCAAAAGCAGATTTGAAAGCAAAACACTTTTTACAGATGTCACATGAGAAAGGTTTTCTTCTTTCCTGATTTTGGTTCTCAGCTTCAGCAGCTTCCTGGAAGATGACTTGGTTCCTGTTTGGTTCTGATTCAGTGTGGTCTGTTTGCTCATCAACAGGAACCAACATGCAGGTATCAGTCTCCTGTTTTAATCCAATCTGTTCTTCAGCCTGACTGCAGTAAACTTCTTTCTCTTCCACTTTTATCTGATGATCTTCTGGCTCTTCCTGTTCTTGTTTCACCTGCACAGGTTCTAACTCCTCCTGGTCCAGAGTGGATCTCCTCTCCAGGTTATAAATGTTACACTTCAGGGAATCTGGAGAAGAAAACAGAGAAAAAGAGTAATTGTTAACTTTACTGAAGTAAATCGTTTAAGGCAGAAATGAACAAAAAACCATTTGAAAATTCAAGAGCGTAGACAGAGATATAGATGAATCGACATATCCAGCTGACATTTGGAGAATTCTCAAATGAACGGATTTTAAACAAATACTATAAATTATATTCAAATTTCATTTTAGTCCACTTTTTTAAAAGCCCTGAGGAACTCCATCCAATCATTCGACTCATGAGCCGATGCACCGCGGTGCTTCATTTGCTCTACTGTGACATCAACTGGACAATATATGTAAAATAGGCAACGTGAAAACAACATGAAGCTTTACAATGAATAAACAAGTTTAAAATGTTTGTGATTCTGATACATAAATTCTGATTAATCTGGTTGTATGAAACAATGGCTGGATCCAAAAGAAACTAGAAACAAAAAGAAAAGAGGGTTGTGATTGGCTTGTTACTCGCTATGTCACCAGGGACAACGATTTATTACTAAAAAATAAAAACTTTAACTGTGCTCAGGTTTAGGTGAGTTCTCTGTCTTACCCGCTTCATTACTCAACACATCACTAATGAAAAGTTTGATCTTTGTTATTTGCTTGTCAAACGGGAAAAAATAAACTATAAAAGCAATTTTCAAGTTTTTTGGACATTGAACTTCTTTTATTTATGTAACTGGGTGGTATATTAGTTGAAAAATGTGTTTACATGAAGTAGCTGTAAATTCCCACCCATATTGGGCCCATGAATGCACCTTTGCCCATAGTCATTGTGCCCCTTTTCCCCATAGACTATAAATAAACGCCTCATGGACCGTTCTTGCCTATTGTTACTGAAGAGATTTAAGGCGGCCATCTTGGAGCGGTCGACCGTTCCACTCAGCTTTATGTTTAACAGACTCAATGACGTATCAGTGCATTTATCAATCATAACTCGCTAAATACTAAACAGATATTTACCAATTTTTCTGTAAACCTTATTAAAAGGTTAGCAACATTTACAAGGAAATGATTTTTAAAGTATTTTTGAATGACTGATATAAGGTTGAGCATATTTAACTATTCTTAGTGGGGAAAACAGAATAGAGTCAGAATAGAATGTGTTGATATTTCTGTATTATGATTATTTTACAAAGCACACAACCAGTCATAATTTTTAAATATGTTATTTAGTAATATCAATACATATTCATATAAATATACAAACACAAAATAATACAATCAGAGAGAAATAAAGATGCTTAAATAATTATTAATGCTGAATAATATGCATTAAACTACACATATTTATATGGACGTGCGTATATACATAATATCTATATAGGTTTTATTCATGTTTTCCAGCTGAGGAGGAGCTTAAGAGAGATTCAGCAGCTGAGATTCATCAGTGCAGTGAATCCGTCTCTCCTTAAAGACATTCCCCACTTCTTCCTCACATGGTCTTTATGAAACCTTCAAAACAAAAACAGGAGCTATTTTACTTTAGACAGAGTGAAAGAATTTCATATAAATAAGAGTCTTTGCCACCTTGTGTGGAATAATCTAAATCAAGGTTAGGGAATAATTAAAACTTAAGATTTACAAAATCTCGGTTAGCCTTCATAGCGGGGCTGAACCCCGGTATTACACTAAGCTGATAGCTAATATTAGCTGTTGTTTTGTCAGTGGACATAAATACAGTATAGTAATATTCTAATCACAAAATATAAACTGTAATATGTCCATCTTACTTGTGAAACGTTATCGTCCGAGATCTCGCGTCATTAGTCTGTCGATCTGAACACAAATATCTAGCAGTGCTGAGGCATCTTCTGCTGTTTTGGTTTAGCCAAGTAGGAGGGACGACCGCTCCAAGATGGCCACCGTATTTCCTACGCCAGAGCAGCCATGCGGGGTCTACTCATTATATTATGTCTATGCTTTTCCCCACCTTCACTTCCGGTTCACAGCATTGTCGGGCTTATTAGTGCAGATAGGCACCGGGTGTGGCAGCCAAGCTATGAGTGTTGTTGTGTGCAGTTGGATGTCTGTCGGATGAGCGCTGGCGCCGCAGGATCATCAATATATGTGCTGCTGGTAGGATAAATGGATTTTTGATGTGGCACTTATGGCTGGTTCTGTGTAACGTCAGTGTCGCTTTTTATATTGTTGCTACTAGGCCTGTCACGATAACAAATTTTGCTGAACGATTAATCGTCTCAAAAATTATTGCGATAAACGATAATATTGTTTGAAGACCATTTTACACTGATTTAATGGAAATGACGTAATAATGCATGCGATTTTCTGCCAAAGATAGATACACTTTATTTTCAAAAGAACATTTAACACTGGAACTGATGAACAAAACAAAACAACCAAAACCATAAATAACATGGATTCTCAGTCTCCATTAATAAAAAATCTACTTGAACAAAAATTAAACAACATAAAGCCAAAGTGGAAATAAATACTGCATTCAACCAAAAGAGTGCAGATTATAAAGTCTGTATATCATGTTGCCCTATAGTAATAATTAGATTTAAATAGAGAAGATGGGCACATCGACTACCCGATGCAATAGTTCACACTACACAATCCCCCCCCCCTCTCCATACGACAATTTTAGAACGTTGATCGTTCTCTAAGATTGTCGCTTGCGATTTCGTAACCGATCATCCTGTAGTGTGTGGTGTGTGCTACTAATTTGGTTTGCAGTTGTTTTAAGTCTCAGACTGCTCCTAGTGTTTGTTCTGGGTTGCTGTGCTTCATTGGGTTTTAAATTAGAATAATAAAGTCTATTTTTAATATTATAAAAGTATGTATAAATAAAATATATTTTGTATACTACTTCTGTTTCATAATTTTAAGCCAGACTTGCCTGGGTACTTTTAATAGGGAGAGCCTAGGCCACTTGATATTATTTGAAACTCCACGTCGTCTGTCACGATCCGGGTTTTCTCATGTGTTACACCTACGTATGAAACATCACCTCAATGCAGCAGTGGCTTGTTGATTGGACTTTTATATGAGGTTTAGTTTGACAGATAATAACACCTCTATTATTGTTTCATGCTGTTTGCATTGCAAGGCTTTACTAGCTTATATATGCACGTTCCAATTAGTAATTACCTGAGATCATTGGACGAAGCTGAAGTTGGTTTCCGATTCCAGCTTCTGATTCAGGAAATGGCTAAAGGGCGAGTCCACTTAATTTTTCACTACCTTCCACATCTTTAATAGAGTCTAGTTTAAAAACTACAACAGCTAGACTCTTCTGACCTGGACTGGGTTAATCTGCTCTCACAGCAGAATATTTATAACCATGTTTCTGATTTGTGAAACTTCAATAAAGGTTGATTTCACCACTTTTTAGTAAATCTCTGTTATAGTATAACTGCTCAAATTCCCAAAGTACCATAACACCTAAACTCTTGAAACCTGGACAAGATTATTTTCAACTAACAGCAGAATATTTAAAACCATCTTTGTGATTTGTGAAACTTTTATCCGATTTGTGGAACTTCAATAAAATGCCATTTTTACCCATCTTTGCATCCAGCTCATATTAAAACTGCTCTAATGCCAAAACTACAACAACTACGTATTTCAAACTTGGACTAGATTATTCTTCTCTAATAGCAGAATATTTTAATTTATGTTTGGGATTTGTGAAACTTCACTAAAGTTTAGATTACTATTTGTAAATGACTTTTCTAATATTTTGTGTCTCCTCATGTCATGTATTTGTTGACATGATAGTCGATGCTTTTATTTTGAAAGGGCTTGGAACGGTAAGGTGACTGACCCAAAACGGTAGAAGTAGCGCGGCCGTTGGGGCAGAGAAAGTTGACATGAACGAGTCGGAGTGAAGGGGAGATAGTTGGGGTGTGATTCAGGGTGACAATCGGTTGGTTGGCGCTTGGTTGATGAGGGAACAAGGTGAGTGTGTTGTCATGTATATATGTTTATTTTTCCTGCGGAACGTGTATTTCTCTATTGGGTGTGACGGTTGTGTTTTGCCACTAGATGGTGCTGATTTACTATGGTCAACCGTCAACAGTTGAAATACGTTGCATTTTATTTCGTGACAGGGATTTTGGATTTTAATGAATACATCTATTGTAAAACATAATTTTAGCATAGAAGGTAAAAGATTTATATGTTAAGGTCAGAACAACACTGTTTGAGTACTAATGTTATTTTATTTGTATATTTTGTAGCTCTTACGGTGAGTTCACAATAAAAGGCTGTTCAATAAAGGACTGTGAACCATCAGTTTAAGAGACCATCTTATTCAACCGGGACGCTACAGTAAGAGCTTGACCCAAGCTGAGAAGAGCTTCACCCCGAGCTAAGAAGAAGTTCAATCATTCTCAGCACCAAGGTCCCAGTGAAAGCCACATTAAGGTTCCAGCTTCACGGCTCCAAGTAAGGTCTTCTGGGATTTGATGGTCAACGGTATAGCCCTGTCCTCAGCATGGAAGCATCTGAAAAGGAAACAGAGTACACAGAGGACCTACCTGTCAACGAGGAAGAGGAGCCTCCATGCTCTGTTCGTCAAAAGAAGCCCACAGAAAAAATGCGAGCATATCAGGAGGAGGAGGCCCACAAAAAGGAAAAACGTCTAATCAAAGTTTATGATCAATGGAAAAGGCAAGTACGTATGTCACGAGAGCAATTAAAAGGAGACATAACAAACAGTCAAATTGCTTCACTCATGGACATCTTAGAAAAAGAAAGAGATGGCGTCATAAACTTATATACAGAAATAAGGGAAATCATTACTCCCTGTAGTGACACAAGGCGACTTATAGATGCATGCGAAGCAGTCACCAATGACATTATCAGAGTTGCATATGAAAGACTCTCAGGCATAGATAACTATGACAGTGGGAAAGTGAAGGCTCGTCTACGTGAACTTCTTAATCCAGACTATGCTCAATCCATTTACAGTTCTTCTATCACATACTTAAGTAAACGCTCAGACGCCAGTAATTCAAACTCTGCAAGGTCAGTAGTAGCTGTAAAGAGAGCAGAGGCTGCAGCTGAGTTGGCAGCCAAGGAGGCAGAGTATGAAGTGTTATTAGAAGA
The DNA here is from genome assembly GCF_002775205.1 of Xiphophorus maculatus. Lineage (NCBI taxonomy): Eukaryota > Metazoa > Chordata > Actinopteri > Cyprinodontiformes > Poeciliidae > Xiphophorus > Xiphophorus maculatus. Next base: position 7,781,516 of record NC_036455.1, on the reverse strand, counting down.
AGAAAAACAAAGAGAAAGGATTCAGCTTTTGGAGGAAAGACAGAGAAAGGAGCTAGAATCTCAAAAACGTGAGTTAGAGAGATTAAAAGCTGAAAAAGAGTTAAAGGCTGCTCGAGCTAGATTAATAACTTATGACCATGAGATAAAGAGTGAGAGCAGTGTTCATGTTGACAGTACCAGAGCAGCTCAGAAGGCTTCCATAGTTTCTGCTCCCATTCAAGTCCCTAATAGCAACATTGTGTCCACCTCACCTCCACAAGCAGATGTTCTTTATTTAGCCCAAGCATTACAGGACAGTGTTACTATGAACAGACTGCCAATGCCCGAGCCTTCCACTTTCACAGGTGACCCAATAGAGTTCATTGAGTGGAAAGCTTCATTTGCTGCACTCATTGATAAAAGGAACATATCACCTGCAGACAAGCTGTACTACTTAAAGAAATATGTAGGGGGTTCAGCTCGACAAACACTTGATGGCATCTTCTACAGAAATGACAGTGATGCTTACCAGGATGCATGGGAACGCCTCAACCAAAGGTATGGACATCCATTTATTGTACAAAAAGCGTACAGAGAAAGACTGGCAAAATGGCCAAAGATACAAACAAATGACTCTGCAGGATTTAGAGCATTTGCTGACTTCATTCAAACATGTCATGAAGCTATGCCACACATAGAAGGTTTAAGCATTCTCAATGATTGTGAGGAGAACCAAAAACTTGTTCAAAAATTACCTAACTGGGCAGCTGCAAGGTGGAATCGTCAGGCCACTCAGTACATGAAAGAAAATGGGAAGTTTCCAAGTTTAAGGCACTTTACTGAGTTCATGTCTTCTGAAGCTGAGATTGTGTGCAATCCCATCACGTCATTTCAGGCTCTCCACTCAACAGACGTCACCAAAACCACCAGTAAAGTTTACCAGAAAGAAAAAAGGCCCACCTCCAGTGTTCTCCATACGCAGGTGGTAACAGAAACGGAAAGCACAAAACAAAGGTCAAATATTAAACCACCATGCATGCTCTGTCAAGACAACGGACACAAGCTTCACAGTTGTCCTCAGTTCAAAGGCAAATCACTTGAGGAACGAAGAAAATACATAAAAGATAAAAGACTTTGTTACGGTTGTCTCAAACCCGGACACAGCGCAAAGGACTGTCGTTACCGACTTGCATGTGAAATGTGCAAGAAAAAACACCCTACCTGTCTGCACAATTTTAACTATGACAACAACAAATCACAGACAAACCAAATTCAAACGAATACAGAACAGGCTGCAACAACCCTGTCTCTCAATGCAGAAACCAATGAACAATGTGTAAGCACTTCTATGATTGTACCAGTATGGGTTTCTTCAGAGCAACAACCAGATGAAGAAAGGCTTGTTTATGCACTCTTGGACACCCAAAGTGATACAGTATTCATTAACCAAGAAGTATCTAACAGTCTCAAAGCTAAGTCAACCCCAATAAGATTAAGACTCACCACAATGCTTGGTAAAAATGCAGTTGTGCCAAGCGAGCGTGTCTCAGGTCTCAAAGTGAGAGGCTACAACTCCTCAGAAATAATAGAACTCCCTCCTGCTTACACTAAAGACTGTATACCAGTCAACCGCTCTCACATTCCTTCCTGTGAAACGGCAAGGCAATGGGATCATCTAAAGGTAATAGTGAATGAGATTCCACCACAGCTAGAATGTGAAGTTGGGCTTTTAATTGGCTACAACTGTTCCAAGGCATTAGCACCAAGGCAGGTCATCTTAGGAGGAGAAGGTGAACCCTATGCTGTCTGCACAGCATTGGGCTGGAGTATTGTAGGCCCCACATCATCTCACAATGACTCTTTCAGCATATCTACTGTGTGCCACAGAGTTACAGTCAAAGAACTCCCTTTAATGACTCCCACTGATGCACTCAAGATTCTCGAGTCTGACTTTAAGGATGATAGCAAGGATAACAAATCAGTGTCTCAAGATGACATTCTCTTTCTGAATACACTTAAGGAAGGAATTTATAAAAACAATGAAGGACATTATGAAATGCCACTTCCATTTAAGGAGAGACCTCTGTTACCAGACAATAAGCAAATGGCCACTGTGCGACTTCAAAGCCTCAAAAACAAACTGTCAAAAGACCAAAGGTACAAGGAGCAATATGTAAAGTTTATGGGCGAAGTCATAGAGAAGGGTGATGCAGAGGAAGTTCAAAACGAAGCAAAAGAAGGAGAAAGGTGGTATATTCCCCACCACGGAATATATCATCCCCAAAAACCAGACAAACTCAGAGTAGTCTTTGACGCCTCAGCAAAATATAAAGGTAACAGTCTCAATGATCACTTGCTGTCAGGCCCAGATTTGCTGAACAATCTAAATGGTGTTCTAATCAGATTCAGACGGCATCAAGTTGCATTATTATGTGACATTGAAAAAATGTTCCATCAATTTCATGTGTATGAAGCGGATAGAGACTATTTAAGATTTTTGTGGTGGAAAAATGGCAACCTGAATACTGAGCCTCAAGAGTTTCGAATGAAAGTCCATCTTTTCGGTGCCACATCCTCACCAGGATGTGCCAATTATGGATTAAAACATCTTGCAAAAGAAAACGAGACACAGTTTCCCCTTGCATCTCAGTTCATAATGAAGGCTTTCTATGTCGACGATGGTGTAACAAGTACTGCAAGCATCAAGGAAGCTATTCAGCTCGCCCAGGAGGCTCAAACACTTTGTGCTTCAGGTGGCCTCAGACTACACAAGTTTGTAAGTAATGACAAAACAGTGTTAGAAAGCATTCCATCATCTGAACGTGCCTCTCCACTGCAAGCATGTGACCTAGCATTTAATGACTCCAAACTTGAAAGAGCGCTAGGCATTCACTGGCACATTGACTCAGACACACTGAGGTTTCGCTTTCAATCCAATGACCAACCTGCTACAAGGCGTGGCATTCTATCTATGGTTGCATCTTTGTACGACCCATTGGGATTCATCTCCCCCTTTGTACTCACAGGCAAAAGAGTGCTTCAAGAGACATGCAAACAAGGCACAGGCTGGGATGATCCCCTTCCCAGTGAACTAAAGCCAGTATGGGATAACTGGAAAGATGACTTGAAGAACTTGGAGAAAATTACAATGTCACGCTGTTATGTTCCTAAAGACTTTGGCCAAATAGTAAAAACCGAGCTTCATCATTTTTCTGATGCAAGTTCATATGGTTATGGTCAGTGTTCGTATTTAAGATATGTAAACAAAGATGATAAGGTGTATTGTGCTTTAGTTACAGCAAAGACCAGAGTTGCTCCTATTAAGGTAACAACAATACCAAGACTTGAACTAACAGCCGCTGTTGTTTCCATTATTGTAAGCAACATGTTAAAGGATGAGCTTGGGTTGACACAGATTGATGAGTATTTCTGGACGGACTCTAAGGTAGTTTTAGGCTACATTAATAATGAAGCGCGCCGTTTTCACACATTTGTCTCCAATCGAGTTCAAAAAATAAGGCTCAACAGCACCCCTCAGCAGTGGAGATACATTTCCTCTGAGCAAAATCCAGCAGATATTGCCTCCAGAGGTTCAAGCGCAGGTGAACTCATCTCATCAGACTGGTTCAAAGGGCCACAGTTTCTGTGGGACAAAGAAATCCCTCCAGCTGCAAAGATCAACATGGACTTACCACTTGGAGATCCAGAAGTTAAAAGGGCACATGCGCTGAACACTTTCAAAACAGAGAAGAAAGGTTTGGCAGACAAGTTAACAAAGTTTTCTTCTTGGTACAAATCCACTCAAGCTGTTGCTCGACTGATTCGCTGTGCTAAGAGAGATAAAACAACAGGTCACAGCACAGCACAAGAAAGACGAAACGCTGAATGTGTTATTCTAAAAGATGTTCAAGCAAATGAATATCCAGAGGAGATAAAGATGCTTAAACATGGAAAGGCACTTCCTCACAAAAGCAAGCTGTTTCAGATGGACACTTTTCTTGATAGTGATGGACTCCTTAAGGTGGGAGGAAGGCTAAAGGATGCTTCTTTCTCTTCCTCACTGAAACATCCAGTATTAGTTCCAAAGGGTCACCATGTCACTCAGCTATTAATTGCTCATTTCCACAGTAAGGTGCAACACCAAGGGAAAGGAATGACAATCAATGAGATAAGGTCAAATGGGATTTGGATTCCTGGCATCAACAGAGCTGTAACAAAATTTATACACCAATGTGTAAAGTGTCGCAGACTCAGAAGAGGAACAGAGGAACAAAGAATGTCTGATCTACCAAAGGTGCGCTTAGAGCCATTGCCACCATTCACATTTTGTGGAATGGACTGTTTTGGTCCCTTTCTAACCAAACAAGCTCGAAAGGTGCACAAGCGTTATGGACTTCTTTTCACTTGTCTTTGTTGCAGAGCAGTGCACATAGAAATGTTAGATGATATGACTACAGACGCATTTATCAATGCGCTCCGTTGTTTTATAGCCATAAGAGGAGCAGTCAGCGAGATAAAGTGTGATCAAGGAAGCAACTTTGTCGGAGCTAAAAATGAGCTGCAGGAAGCTTTACAACAAGTGGACACTAACCGCATTATCACATTTCTGGCTGAGAAGCAGTGTGACTTCAACATGCACACGCCTCATTCAAGCCATACAGGAGGTGTGTGGGAAAGGCAAATCAGGACGGTTCGAAACATCCTGCGCTCGACGGCTTCACTTTCGTCAGGCAGGATGGATGACTCATCTTTAAGGACATTCTTTTATGAGGCAATGTCGATCGTGAACAGCAGACCTCTTACAGTGGATAACCTCAGTGATCCAAACAGCCCAGAGCCATTGACCCCAAATCATCTGCTCACCATGAAATCAAAGGCAGCCCTGCCCCCTCCAGGTAACTTCATCAAGGAAGACATTTATGCACGGAAAAGATGGCGGCAAGTGCAGTACCTATCAGAGCAGTTTTGGTCACGTTGGAAAAGGGAGTATCTATCTAACATCGCAACAAGGCAGAAATGGCATACTCCGAAGAGAAATCTGAAGGTTGGAGATGTTGTCATGGAGAAGATGGATGATTTACCTCGCAATGAATGGAGATTAGCGCGCGTAATGGACGTAGTAACAGATAAAGATGGACTTGTAAGAAAAGTAAAGATTCGTTTTGGAGAACGGAAGATGGAGAATGGACAGAGTTCCCGTAAACTTTCTATAGTGGAACGCCCAGTGCAGAAACTGATTCTATTATTAGAAACTGTTTAACTATAGTCTTAAGTTTAAGTTGCATTCTTTCTTATGTCTCGTGTTTTCATAGAGGTTAAAGGTTACAGATCATTTTTTCTGAAGGAAATCATTATCGCTCTATTTGTTTAGTTAAGCTCTAATGATTTGGTGGGAGTGTAAATGACTTTTCTAATATTTTGTGTCTCCTCATGTCATGTATTTGTTGACATGATAGTCGATGCTTTTATTTTGAAAGGGCTTGGAACGGTAAGGTGACTGACGCAAAACGGTAGAAGCAGCGCGGCCGTTGGGGCAGAGAAAGTTGACATGAACGAGTCGGAGTGAAGGGGAGATAGTTGGGGTGTGATTCAGGGTGACAATCGGTTGGTTGGCGCTTGGTTGATGAGGGAACAAGGTGAGTGTGTTGTCATGTATATATGTTTATTTTTCCTGCGGAACGTGTATTTCTCTATTGGGTGTGACGGTTGTGTTTTGCCACTAGATGGTGCTGATTTACTATGGTCAACTGTCAACAGTTGAAATACGTTGCATTTTATTTCGTGACAGGGATTTTGGATTTTAATGAATACATCTATTGTAAAACATAATTTTAGCATAGAAGGTAAAAGATTTATATGTTAAGGTCAGAACAACACTGTTTGAGTACTAATGTTATTTTATTTGTATATTTTGTAGCTCTTACGGTGAGTTCACAATAAAAGGCTGTTCAATAAAGGACTGTGAACCATCAGTTTAAGAGACCATCTTATTCAACCGGGACGCTACACTATTCACACTTGTTCCATGCAGTTTTTTAAAATTCCAATTCAATTCTAATTCAAAACCACTTAATTAATCCTAATGGGAAATTAAATGTTGGTGTTACTCATGAATTCTTCCAAGAGTTATTGTAGATGGAGATGGTTGTTGGAAGGAAAGATCTTCTGCAGCCGTCTGTTACATAAAGTTTCACAAATCAGAAAAAAGTTTCACAAATCAGAAAAAAGTTTCACAAATCCCAAACCAACTTCAGCTTCGTGTAGTTAAAGGAGGAAAAGCCATAAAAAAGGTTTTTGGCTCCATTTTCTCTCTACATCAATAAGCCATTTTCACAGCGTAATTGTGATTCCTGCGTTCATTTACCGGTTAACAAAACATTTATACGGGAAAAGAACATTTACTAAAATGATCCTCATACAGAAAGGTGCAGACATTTAGACCTTAACCTGCATCCAAACGCTGCTGGTTCCTACCTATTCGGTGTAAGATTATCTGGGGCCTCCGGGAGAAATCCAGCAGTCTGCGATGATCATCCATCTCTTCCTCCGACTTGACGATGATTTCTTTAAACTCTGTGAATGTTTCTTCAGCAGCAGTTAACGGCTCGTTGATAAACTCGTTTAGAGAAACAGTCGAACATTCAACCAAACAGACCATACACCATTTTCTTTGTCTTCTTCTTCTTCTTCTTTGGGATTTTATGACTGTCGTTCATTCATGTCATTGCATTACCGCCACCTTGTGGATCTTACGATCATCACATCTAAAGATTTCTCATACAGTGCCAGTTCTCTTTGAAAGACGTAAAATCTTTTCTTCCACTTTATCTAAATAAAACAAATACAATATTAGTATTCCAGTTTTCCACAAATCCAAAGTTAATATTGTCTTCTGATTCGTATCTCCTACATCCCGCAACATGTTTCACAGTTTCTTCACTCCACCAGATCAGAACCTTTCCTATAGTTTCCGTATATCCACAATGATCGCTGCTGCTTTGTTCGGAGTTACCGCTGGTTCCGCCCATCCTGTGGCTTATTGAGAGCCGATCAGCACCGGCTTGTTCACTGAATTGTGCGGTGCTGGTGGTCGAGTGTAAAAGACTTTTAACGGTTTTATCTATTTGATTTTTCTACCGGTATTTTAATAATAGTTTGTATTTTTTTCTTTTTTAGCTCTGAGGATTGAAGGTGGTGCGTTTGGCCCAGATGGTGGCGCCCCCTGTTGCTGTGGCTGTCCCGTGATCAACATAAATCGATTGAGGGAAATCCAACGAGTGTTTGTGACGTCACGGTGTTTGGTGATTCTTTGCTCGGGAGCCTCCGATCCAGAACCTGTCAGCACCTACCGCCAAGCCTCGGCAACTCAGCTTAGTTTTTCCTAACTTCTTCTCATTTACATAGAGGTATTATTTAATTTTACTGTTTTTATTTTAATAAATTATTATAACTTTGAAACAGTGTCTATTGCAATTCACTCTAAATTTCCCCTCTCGCTGCTCCTCTTTTTATTCAGACTTGGGAAACCCTAGTTACAGAAGTTAACAGCTGCTAGAAAAAGCAAATTAAAGTAAGATAAATGAGTACATATGAAAATAAGATATTTAAAATCTAACAAATAGCTAAAAATGCAATTTATACCAGGTGAGTCTTTCTCCCCTACAATGTGGACCGGTACCAGTACTGGACTGATTCTGAGCCTTCAAATGATTTTAACATAACTTAGAAGTTGATGTAAAAATAATGTTTGTTTTAGCCACAAAATGATTATGCTCAGCAGCAAACAACAAATCACCAACTACAGCATAGAGCAGCTCATCCATGTAGCAGCTATGTAGCCTGACGTAAAAACATTTTGCTAGACAATGTCAAACATTGAGAAGTTTAAGTTATTGTTATCAAACCTTATCAAACACGGAGTTTTGAAGCCAAAAATACCTGAGAAATATACAGAGCCAACCATGAGAATCAACTCGTTTAAAGTTTAAACTCAGGTTCACGCAAACACAAAACCCTATAAATGTTGGGCTGTTGAACTGGACCATTCAAGCTAATTTTCTATTAGCAGCTTTACAAATCTTTTACATGACATTACCAAGACACATTAAAACAAACCTTTATCTTGGCTTTTTTCAATTCTTCCTTTCTTTTCTCCCTTCCTGAAGGATAAGTCCTTTTTGGAGACATTGTTTTGCTGACTTGTCTTCTGACCGGAGCTTTTCACGTTTGGATGAGGCTCATGTTACCAGCGAAGCGTGCGGTACCTGCCGCGGCCACCAGGGGCCGCCAAGAGCATATTGTTTCTTTCTATCAATAAAGAAATAATTTCTACATACATTATCAAATATATATTATTGTAAAAACAAACCACTTAATAGTGACATTGTGTGGTTTTGATATTATGACAGAAATTATTACAAAGAAAAATAAATAAAATCAGCTCCACTGAGGGGGCCCCCTAGTGGCCCTGGGGCCCTTAGTGGCTGCTTAGTTTGCTATGCCTTGTGCCGGCTCTGGCAATGAAAGCAGGAAAATTAATTTGTGGTGAATCTTGCATTTTCCTTCAAGTACAAATCCATTTTATTTCATTTGAAAAGATTTTGATCAGAGTAAAACTGGTTAATATAATTTGAAAGAAAACTCAATCTCATTTTACTTTAAAGACAAAAATATCGCAAATATTTTTTTCCAGATTTAAAAAAAAAACCCCACTCAATTCTGTACATTCTAGTTTTGATTTTAAAAACTTTTAAAATAAACCCCACTAACTCTCTCTATTGTACAGAATAATACAAATCAATCCCTCAAGTCCAATCATGTGAGAATGTTCTGGAAGGGAGTCCATGTCCGGTCAAACTCTGTTAATGAATGAAATAGTCAGTGGGCCCCCAAGCCTCTTCATCTATCAGCATCAGTACTGGCACTCCTCAGGGCTGTGTGCTGAGCCCTCTGCTCTTCACGTTGTACACACACAACATACAGATTGACATAAACTGTATGTTAATAGAATAACATACAGTTTATCATTGTTTTTTGATACAGAATATGCAAAAAAAAAAACAAGAAAGCATCTCTGATGGAAAATGTGTCATGGTTGCACATCTCCAAGTATCCAAATGATCACATTTAACAAATACAACAATTTTCAGCTTTATAGACATGAAACCTGTCAGGTCTAAATACCTATTAAACAAAACACAGGAAAGACAAGAGAGTTAGATTCTTTGTTTCTCGCGAGGAGAGCAGACAGAGATGTGCTTTCAGTTACAAATCTCCAACCGCTCTGAAACACATCTGTCTGTTCCTCTCTTTTTATTGCTCTTCAGGAACCCTGCCACACGGGGCGCTGCAACTCTAAAAGGATGGAGGGGCACATCGTTGCAGCGCTAATGACATTCACTAGTCTAGACACATGTTATCTATACTCTAGATCCCTTTTGCTCCAAGCACGGCGTTGAATCGGACACATTGTATAGCCTCAAAGCAACGGCTTTGTATCACAAAGAAACACAGAGCAGAGTTTATTGTCAGGCTTGTAAAACTCTGCTGGGAGCATTTAACACCTCCATTTCCCAGGGAGTCCTGCTGAGAGTATCTATCACCTCTCTCTCTCAAGGAAGCCTTAGGAAAGAATCAGAATTATTTAACACACAGAAGTATTACTTATACTAAGAATAAAGAGTAAAAGCATATATGGCAAACAATGTCTAAATGTAACTACAAGACTACATAATACAACGAATATTTGATAATACTAGTAACACAATTTACCCAACAAAACCCCTCCAGTCTTTCATTCTAGTTTTAAACCAAATCAGTTCTATAGTGAACCTCAACATAGAACATGTATGGAAAATACTTCTACTGCTTTTCACCTGTGTGACGCCTCAAGTGGTGAATTAAACTCACCTTGTGACGAAAACTTTCTCCACAGGTCACACATGAAAACGGCTTTTCATCAGTGTGAATCATCATGTGCTGAGTTAAAACCTGTTTTTGACTAAAACTTTTTCCACAATTCACACATGAAAACGGCTTTTCACCTGTGTGAATCATCATGTGCAGAGTTAAATGCTGTTTTTGACTAAAACTTTTTCCACAATTCACACATGAAAACGGCTTTTCACCTGTGTGAATCATCATGTGCAGAGTTAAATGCTGTTTTCGACTAAAACCTTTTCCACAATTCACACATGAAAATGGCTTTTCACCAGTGTGAATCATCATGTGCCGAGTTAAATCCTGTTTTTGACTAAAACTTTTTCCACATGTCACACATGAAAACGGCTTTTCACCAGTGTGAATCATCATGTGCAGAGTTAAATGCTGTTTTCGACTAAAACCTTTTCCACAATTCACACATGAAAATGGCTTTTCACCAGTGTGAGTCATCATGTGCCGAGTTAAATGATGTTTGTGACTAAAACCTTTTCCACAATTCACACATGAAAATGGCTTTTCACCTGTGTGAGTCATCATGTGCTGAGTTAAATGCTGTTTTTGACTAAAACTTTTTCCACAATTCACACATGAAAACGGCTTTTCACCAGTGTGAGTCATAATGTGCTGAGTTAAAACCTGTTTTTGACAAAAACTTTTTCCACAGGTCACACATGAAAACGGCTTTTCACCTGTGTGAATCATCATGTGCTCAGTTAAACTAAGTTTTCGACTAAAACTTTTTCCACAGTTCACACATGAAAACGGCTTTTCACCTGTGTGAATCATCATGTGCTGAGTTAAACTAAGTTTTTGACAAAAACTTTTTCCACATTTCACACATGAAAACGGCTTTTCACCAGTGTGAGTCATCATGTGCTGAGTTAAAACCTGTTTTTGACAAAAACGTTTTCCACATGTCACACATGAAAACGGCTTTTCACCAGTGTGAATCATCATGTGCTCAGTTAAACTAAGTTTTCGACTAAAACTTTTTCCACAGTTCACACATGAAAACGGCTTTTCACCTGTGTGAATCATCATGTGCTGAGTTAAACTAAGTTTTTGACAAAAACTTTTTCCACATTTCACACATGAAAACGGCTTTTCACCAGTGTGAATCATCATGTGCAGAGTTAAATGCTGTTTTCGACTAAAACCTTTTCCACAATTCACACATGAAAATGGCTTTTCACCAGTATGAATCATCATGTGCCGAGTTAAATCCTGTTTTTGACTAAAACTTTTTCCACATGTCACACATGAAAACGGCTTTTCACCAGTGTGAATCATCATGTGCAGAGTTAAATGCTGTTTTCGACTAAAACCTTTTCCACAATTCACACATGAAAATGGCTTTTCACCAGTGTGAGTCATCATGTGCCGAGTTAAATGATGTTTGTGACTAAAACCTTTTCCACAATTCACACATGAAAATGGCTTTTCACCTGTGTGAGTCATCATGTGCTGAGTTAAATGCTGTTTTTGACTAAAACTTTTTCCACAATTCACACATGAAAACGGCTTTTCACCAGTGTGAATCATCATGTGCTGAGTTAAAACCTGTTTTTGACAAAAACTTTTTCCACAGGTCACACATGAAAACGGCTTTTCACCAGTGTGAATCATCATGTGAGCATCAAAATCAGATTTGAAAGTCAAACGCTTTTTACAGATGACACATGAGAAAGGTTTTCTTCTTTCCTGATTTTGGTTCTTAGCTTCCTGGAAGATGACTTGGTTCCTGTTTGGTTCTGATTCAATTTGGTCTGTTTGCTCATCAACAGGAACCAACATGCAGGTATCAGTCTCCTGTTTTAATTCAATCTGTTCTTCAGCCTGACTGCAGTAAACTTCTTTCTCTTCCACTTTTATCTGATGATCTTCAGGCTCTTCCTGTTCTTGTTTCACCTGCACAGGTTCTAACTCCTCCTGGTCCAGAGTGGATCTCCTCTCCTGGTTATAAACGTTACACTTCAGGGAATCTGGAGAAGAAAACAGAGAAAAAGAGTAATTGTTAACTTTACTGAAGTAAATAGTTTAAGGCAGAAATGAACAAAAATCCATTTGAAAATTCAAGAGCGTAGACAGAGATATAGATGAATCGACATATCCAGCTGACATTTGGAGAATTCTCAAATGAACGGATTTTAAACAAATACTATAAATTATATTCAAATTTCATTTTAGTCCACATTTTTAAAAGCCCTGAGGAACTCCATCCAATCATTCGACTCATGAGCCGATGCACCGCGGTGCTTCATTTGCTCTACTGCGACATCAACTGGACAATATATGTAAAATAGGCAACGTGAAAACAACATGAAGCTTTACAATGAATAAACAAGTTTAAAATGTTTGTGATTCTGATACATAAATTCTGATTAATCTGGTTGTATGAAACAATGGCTGGATCCAAAAGAAAACTAGAAACAAATAGAAAAGAGGGTTGTGATTGGCTTGTTACTCGCTATGTCACCAGGGACAACGATTTATTACTAAAAAATAAAAACTTTAACTGCTCAGGTTTAGGTGAGTTCTCTGTCTTACCCGCTTCATTACTCAACACATCACTAATGTAAAGTTTGATCTTTGTTATTTGCTTGTCAAACTGGAAAAAATAAACTATAAAAGCAATTTTCAAGTTTTTTGGACATTGAACTTCTTTTATTAATGTAACTGTTTGGTGTATTAGTTGAAAAATGTGTTTACATGAAGTAGCTGTAAATTCCCACCCATATTGGGCCCATGAATGCACCTTTACCCATAGTCATTGTGCCCCTTTTCCCCATAGACTATAAATAAACGCCTCATGGACCGCTCTTGCCTATTGTTACTGAAGAGATTTAAGGCGGCCATCTTGGAGCGGTCGACCGTTCCACTCAGCTTTATGTTTAACAGACTCAATGACGTATCAGCGCATTTATCAATCATAACTCGCTAAATACTAAACAGATATTCACAATTTTTCTGTAAACCTTATTAAAAGGTTAGCAACATTTACAAGGAAATGATTTTTAAAGTATTTTTGAATGACTGATATAAGGTTGAGCATATTTAACTATTCTTAGTGGGGAAAACAGAATAGAGTCAGAATAGAATGTGTTGATATTTCTGTATTATGATTATTTTACAAAGCACACAACCAGTCATAATTTTTGTAATATGTTATTTAGTAATATCAATACATATTTATATAAATATACAAACACAAAATAATACAATCAGAGAGAAATAAAGATGCTTAAATAATTATTAATGCTGAATAATATGCACTAAACTACACATATTTATATGGACATGCGTATATACATAATATCTATATAGGTTTTATTCATGTTTTCCAGCTGAGGAGGAGCTTAAGAGAGATTCAGCAGCTGAGATTCATCAGTGCAGTGAATCCGTCTCTCCTTAAAGACATTCCCCACTTCTTCCTCACATGGTCTTTATGAAACCTTCAAAACAAAAACAGGAGCTATTTTACTTTAGACAGAGTGAAAGAATTTCATATAAATAAGAGTCTTTGCCACCTTGTGTGGAATAATCTAAATCAATGTTAGGGAATATTTAAAACTTTTTAAGATTTACAAAATCTCGGTTAGCCTTCATAGCGGGGCTGAACCCCGGTATTACACTAAGCTGATAGCTAATATTAGCTGTTGTTTTGTCAGTGGACATAAATACAGTATAGTAATATTCTAATCACAAAATATAAACTGTAATATGTCCATCTTACTTGTGAAACGTTATCGTACGAGATCTCGCGTCTTTAGTCTGTCGATCTGAACACAAATATCTGGCAGTGCTGAGGCATCTTCTGCTGTTTTGGTTTAGCCAAGTAGGAGGGACGACCGTTCCAAGATGGCCGCCGTATTTCCTACGCCAGAGCAGCCATGCGGGGTCTACTCATCATATTATGTCTATGCTTTTCCCCACCTTCACTTCCGGTTCACAGCATTGTCGGGCTTATTAGTGCAGATAGGCACCGGGTGTGGCAGCCAAGCTATGAGTGTTGTTGTGTGCAGTTGGATGTCTGTCGGATGAGCGCTGGCGCCGCAGGATCATCAATATATGTGCTGCTGGTAGGATAAATGGATTTTTGATGTGGCACTTATGGCTGGTTCTGTGTAACGTCAGTGTCGCTTTTTATATTGTTGCTACTAGGCCTGTCACGATAACAAATTTTGCTGAACGATTAATCGTCTCAAAAATTATTGCGATAAACGATAATATTGTTTGAAGACCATTTTACACTGATTTAATGGAAATGACGTAATAATGCATGCGATTTCCTGCCAAAGATAGATACACTTTATTTTCAAAAGAACATTTAACACTGGAGCTGATGAACAAAACAAAACAACCAAAACCATAAATAACATGGATTCTCAGTCTCCATTAATAAAAAATCTACTTGAACAAAAATTAAACAACATAAAGCCAAAGTGGAAATAAATACTGCATTCAACCAAAAGAGTGCAGATTATAAAGTCTGTATATCATGTTGCCCTATAGTAATAATTAGATTTAAATAGAGAAGATGGGCACATCGACTACCCGATGCAATAGTTCACACTACACAATCCCCCCCCTCTCCATACGACAATTTTAGAACGTTGATCGTTCTCTAAGATTGTCGCTTGCGATTTCGTAACCGATCATCCTGTAGTGTGTGGTGTGTGCTACTGATTTGGTTTGCAGTTGTTTTAAGTCTCAGACTGCTCCTAGTGTTTGTTCTGGGTTGCTGTGCTTCATTGGGTTTTAAATTAGAATAATAAAGTCTATTTTTAATATTATAAAAGTATGTATAAATAAAATATATTTTGTATACTACTTCTGTTTCATAATTTTAAGCCAGACTTGCCTGGGTACTTTTAATAGGGAGAGCCTAGGCCACTTGATATTATTTGAAACTCCACGTCGTCTGTCACGATCCGGGTTTTCTCATGTGTTACACCTACGTATGAAACATCACCTCAATGCAGCAGTGGCTTGTTGATTGGACTTTTATATGAGGTTTAGTTTGACAGATAATAACACCTCTATTATTGTTTCATGCTGTTTGCTTTGCAAGGCTTTACTAGCTTATATATGCACGTTCCAATTAGTAATTACCTGAGATCATTGGATGAAGCTGAAGTTGGTTTCCGATTCCAGCTTCTGATTCAGGAAATGGCTAAAGGGCGAGTCCACTTAATTTTTCACTACCTTCCACATCTTTAATAGAGTCTAGTTTAAAAACTACAACAGCTAGACTCTTCTGACCTGGACTGGGTTAATCTGCTCTCACAGCAGAATATTTATAACCATGTTTCTGATTTGTGAAACTTCAATAAAGGTTGATTTCACCACTTTTTTTAAAATCTCTGTTATAGTATAACTGCTCAAATTCCCAAACTACCATAACACCTAAACTCTTGAAACCTGGACAAGATTATTTTCAACTAACAGCAGAATATTTAAAACCATCTTTGTGATTTGTGAAACTTTTATCCGATTTGTGGAACTTCAATAAAATGCCATTTTTACCCATCTTTGCATCCAGCTCATATTAAAACTGCTCTAATGCCAAAACTACAACAACTACGTATTTCAAACTTGGACTAGATTATTCTTCTCTAATAGCAGAATATTTTAATTCATGTTTGGGATTTGTGAAACTTCACTAAAGTTTAGATTACTATTCACACTTGTTCCATGCAGTTTTTTAAAATTCCAATTCAATTCTAATTCAAAACCACTTAATTAATCCTAATGGGAAATTAAATGTTGGTGTTACTCATGAATTCTTCCAAGAGTTATTGTAGATGGAGATGGTTGTTGGAAGGAAAGATCTTCTGCAGCCGTCTGTTACATAAAGTTTCACAAATCAGAAAAAAGTTTCACAAATCCCAAACCAACTTCAGCTTCGTGTAGTTAAAGGAGGAAAAGCCATAAAAGGTCATTTTATTTCTACATCAATAAGCCATTTTTACAGCGTAATTGTGATTCCTGCGTTCATTTACCGGTTAACAAAACATTTATACGGGAAAAGAACATTTACTAAAATGATCCTCATACAGAAAGGTGCAGACATTTAGACCTTAACCTGCATCCAAACGCTGGTGGTTCCTACCTATTCGGTGTAAGATTATCTGGGGCCTCCGGGAGAAATCCAGCAGTCTGCGATGATCATCCATCTCTTCCTCCGACTTGACGATGATTTCTTTAAACTCTGTGAATGTTTCTTCAGCAGCAGTTAACGGCTCGTTGATAAACTCGTTTAGAGAAACAGTCGAACATTCAACCAAACAGACCATGCGCCATTTTCTTTGTCTTCTTCTTCTTCTTTGGGATTTTATGACTGTCGTTCATTCATGTCATTGCATTACCGCCACCTTGTGGATCTTACGATCATCACATCTAAAGATTTCTCATACAGTGCCAGTTCTCTTTGAAAGACGTAAAATCTTTTCTTCCACTTTATCTAAATAAAACAAATACAATATTAGTATTCCAGTTTTCCACAAATCCAAAGTTAATATTGTCTTCTGATTCGTATCTCCTACATCCCGCAACATGTTTCACAGTTTCTTCACTCCACCAGATCAGAACCTTTCCTATAGTTTCCGTATATCCACAATGATCGCTGCTGCTTTGTTCGGAGTTACCGCTGGTTCCGCCCATCCTGTGGCTTATTGAGAGCCGATCAGCACCGGCTTGTTCACTGAATTGTGCGGTGCTGGTGGTCGAGTGTAAAAGACTTTTACCGGTTTTATCTATTTGATTTTTCTACCGGTATTTTAATAATAGTTTGTATTTATTTATTTTTTAGCCCTCAGGATTGAAGGTGGTGCGTTTGGCCCAGATGGTGGCGCCCCCTGTTGCTGTGGCTGTCCCGTGATCAACATAAATCGATTGAGGGAAATCCAACGAGTGTGTGACGTCACGGTGTTTGGTGATTCTTTGCTCGGGAGCCTCCGATCCAGAACCTGTCAGCACCTACCGCCAAGCCTCGGCAACTCAGCTTAGTTTTTCCTAACTTCTTCTCATCTACATAGAAGTATTATTTAATTTTACTGTTTTTATTTTAATAAATTATTATAACTTTGAAACAGTGTCTATTGCAATTCACTCTAAATTTCCCCTCTCGCTGCTCCTCTTTTTATTCAGACTTGGGAAACCCTAGTTACAGAAGTTAACAGCTGCTAGAAAAAGCAAATTAAAGTAAGATAAATGAGTACATATGAAAATAAGAAATTTAAAATCTAACAAATAGTTAAAAATTGTAATTTATACCAGGTGAGTCTTTCTCCCCTACAATGTGGACCGGTACCAGTACTGGACTGATTCTGATCCTTCAAATGATTTTAACATAACTTAGAAGTTGATGTAAAAATAATGTTTGTTTTAGCCACAAAATGATTATGCTCAGCAGCAAACAACAAATCACCAACTACAGCATAGAGCAGCTCATCCATGTAGCAGCTATGTAGCCTGACGTAAAAACATTTTGCTAGACAATGTCAAACATTGAGAAGTTTAAGTTATTGTTATCAAACCTTATCAAACACGGAGTTTTGAAGCCAAAAGTACCTCAGAAATATACAGAGCCAACCATGAGAATCAACTCATTTAAAGTTTAAACTCAGTTTCACACAAACACAAAGACCCTATAAATGTTGGGCTGTTGAACTGGACCATTCAAGCTAATTTTCTGTTAGCAGCTTTACAAATCTTTTACATGACATTACCAAGACACATTAAAACAAACCTTTATCTTGGCTTTTTTCTATTCTTCCTCTTTTCTCCCTCCCTGAAGGATAAGTCCTTTTTGGAGACATTGTTTTGCTGACTTGTCTTCTGACCGGAGCTTTTCACGTTTGGATGAGGCTCATGTTACCAGCGAAGCGTGCGGTACCTACCGCGGCCACCAGGGGCCGCCAAGAGCATATTGTTTCTTTGTATCAATAAAGAAATAATTTCTACATACATTATCAAATATATATTATTGTAAAAACAAACCACTTAATAGTGACATTGTGTGGTTTTGATATTATGACAGAAATTATTACTAAGAAAAATAAATAAAATCAGCTCCACTGAGGGGGCCCCTAGTGGCCCTGGGGCCCTTAGTGGCTGCTTAGTTTGCTATGCCTTGTGCCGGCTCTGGCAATCAAAGCAGGAAAATGAATTTGTGGTGAATCTTGCATTTTCCTTCAAGTACAAATCCATTTTATTTCATTTGAAAAGATTTTAATCAGAGTAAAACTGGTTAATATAATTTGAAAGAAAACTCAATCTCATTTTACTTTAAAGACAAAAATATCACAAATATTTTTTTCCAGATTTAAAGAAAAAACCACTCAATTCTGTACATTCTAGTTTTGATTTTAAAAACTTTTAAAATAAACCCCACTAACTCTCTCTATTGTAAAGAATAATACAAATCAATCCCTCAAGTCCAATCATGTGAGAATGTTCTGGAAGGGAGTCCATGTCCGGTCAAACTCTGTTAATGAATGAAATAGTCAGTGGGCCCCCAAGCCTCTTCATCTATCAGCATCAGTACTGGCACTCCTCAGGGCTGTGTGCTGAGCCCTCTGCTCTTCACGTTGTACACACACAACATACAGTTTGACATAAACAGTAAGTTAATACAATAACATACAGTTTATCATTATTGTTTTTTGATACAGAATATACCAAAAAAAACAAGAAAGCATCTCTGAAGGAAAATGTGTCATGGTTGCACATCTCCAAGTATCCAAATGATCACATTTAACAAATACAACAATTTTCAGCTTTATAGACATGAAACCCCTCCAGTCTTTCATTCTAGTTTTAAACCAAATCAGTTCTATAGTGAACCTCAACATAGGACATGTATGGAAAATACTTCTACTGCTTTTCACCTGTGTGACGCCTCAAGTGGTGAATTAAACTCACCTTGTGACGAAAACTTTCTCCACAGGTCACACATGAAAATGGTTTTTCACCAGTGTGAATCGTCATGTGCCGAGTTAAATACTGTTCTTGACTAAAACTTTTTCCACATTTCACACATGAAAACGGCTTTTCACCAGTGTGAATCATCATGTGCTGAGTTAAAATCCATTTGTGACTAAAACTTTTTCCACATTCCACACATGAAAACGGCTTTTCACCAGTGTGAATCATCATGTGCTGAGTTAAACTAAGTTTTCGACTAAAACCTTTTCCACAGGTCACACATGAAAACGGCTTTTCACCAGTGTGAATCATCATGTGCCGAGTTAAAACCTGTTTGTGACTAAAACCTTTTCCACAGTTCACACATGAAAACGGCTTTTCACCAGTGTGAATCATCATGTGCTGAGTTAAACTAAGTTTTCGACTAAAACCTTTTCCACATTTCACACATGAAAATGGCTTTTCACCAGTGTGAGTCATCATGTGCTGAGTTAAAACCTGTTTTTGACTAAAACTTTTTCCACATTTCACACATGAAAACGGCTTTTCACCAGTGTGAATCATCATGTGCTGAGTTAAAACCTGTTTTTGACTCAAACTTTTTCCACATTTCACACATGAAAACGGCTTTTCACCAGTGTGAATCATCATGTGCCGAGTTAAAACCTGTTTTCGACTAAAACCTTTTCCACAGGTCACACATGAAAACGGCTTTTCACCAGTGTGAATCATCATGTGCCGAGTTAAAACCTGTTTGTGACTAAAACCTTTTCCACAGGTCACACATGAAAACGGCTTTTCACCAGAGTGAATCATCATGTGCCGAGTTAAAACCTGTTTGTGACTAAAAGCTTTTCCACAGTTCACACATGAAAACGGCTTTTCACCCGTATGAGTTCTCATGTGAGCATCAAAAGCAGATTTGAAAGCAAAACGCTTTTTACAGATGTCACATGAGAAAGGTTTTCTTCTTTCCTGATTTTGGTTCTCAGCTTCAGTAGCTTCCTGGAAGATGACTTGGTTCCTGTTTGGTTCTGATTCAATTTGGTCTGTTTGCTCATCAACAGGAACCAACATGCAGGTATCAGTCTCCTGTTTTAATCCAATCTGTTCTTCAGCCTGACTGCAGTAAACTTCTTTCTCTTCCACTTTTATCTGATGATCTTCAGGCTCTTCCTGTTCTTGTTTCACCTGCACAGGTTCTAACTCCTCCTGGTCCAGAGTGGATCTCCTCTCCTGGTTATAAACGTTACACTTCAGGGAATCTGGAGAAGAAAACAGAGAAAAAGAGTAATTGTTACCTTTACTGAAGTAAATCGTTTAAGGCAGAAATGAACAAAAAACCATTTGAAAATTCAAGAGCGTAGACAGAGATATAGATGAATCGACATATCCAGCTGACATTTGGAGAATTCTCAAATGAACGGATTTTAAACAAATACTATAAATTATATTCAAATTTCATTTTAGTCCACTTTTTTAAAAGCCCTGAGGAACTCCATCCAATCATTCGACTCATGAGCCGATGCACCGCGGTGCTTCATTTGCTCTACTGTGACATCAACTGGACAATATATGTAAAATAGGCAACGTGAAAACAACATGAAGCTTTACAATGAATAAACAAGTTTAAAATGTTTGTGATTCTGATACATAAATTCTGATTAATCTGGTTGTATGAAACAATGGCTGGATCCAAAAGAAAACTAGAAACAAAAAGAAAAGAGGGTTGTGATTGGCTTGTTACTCGCTATGTCACCAGGGACAACGATTTATTATTTAAAAATAAAAACTTTAACTGCTCAGGTTTAGGTGAGTTCTCTGTCTTACCCGCTTCATTACTCAACACATCACTAATGAAAAGTTTGATCTTTGTTATTTGCTTGTCAAACTGGAAAAAATAAACTATAAAAGCAATTTTCAAGTTGTTTGGACATTGAACTTCTTTTTTTATGTAACTGTTTGGTGTATTAGTTGAAAAATGTGTTTACATGAAGTAGCTGTAAATTCCCACCCATATTGGGCCCATGAATGCACCTTTGCCCATAGTCATTGTGCCCTTTTTCCCCGTAGACTATGAATAAACGCCTCATGGACCGCTCTTGCCTATTGTTACTGAAGAGATTTAAGGCGGCCATCTTGGAGCGGTCGACCGTTCCACTCAGCTTTATGTTTAACAGACTCAATGACGTATCAGCGCATTTATCAATCATAACTCGCTAAATACTAAACAGATATTCACCAATTTTTCTGTAAACCTTATTAAAAGGTTAGCAACATTTACAAGGAAATAATTTTTAAACTATTTTTGAATGACTGATATAAGGTTGAGCATATTTAACTATTCTTAGTGGGGAAAACAGAATAGAGTCAGAATAGAATGTGTTGATATTTCTGTATTATGATTATTTTACAAAGCACACAACCAGTCATAATTTTTTGTAATATATTATTTAGTAATATCAATACATATTCATATAAATATACAAACACAAAATAATACAATCAGAGAGAAATAAAGATGCTTAAATAATTATTAATGCTGAATAATATGCATAAAACTACACATAATTATATGGACATGCGTATATACATAATATCTATATAGGTTTTATTCATGTTTTCCAGCTGAGGAGGAGCTTAAGAGAGATTCAGCAGCTGAGATTCATCAGTGCAGTGAATCCGTCTCTCCTTAAAGACATTCCCCACTTCTTCCTCACATGGTCTTTATGAAACCTTCAAAACAAAAACAGGAGCTATTTTATTTTAGACATAGTGAAAGAATTTCATATAAATAAGAGTCTTTGCCACTTTGTGTGGAATAATCTAAATCAAGGTTAGGGAATATTTAAAACTTTTTAAGATTTACAAAATCTCGGTTAGCCTTCATAGCGGGGCTGAACCCCGGTATTACACTAAGCTGATAGCTAATATTAGCTGTTGTTTTGTCAGTGGACATAAATACAGTATAGTAATATTCTAATCACAAAATATAAACTGTAATATGTCCATCTTACTTGTGAAACGTTATCCCCCGAGATCTCGCGTCATTAGTCTGTCGATCTGAACACAAATATCTGGCAGTGCTGAGGCATCTTCTGCTGTTTTGGTTTAGCCAAGTAGGAGGGACGACCGCTCCAAGATGGCCGCCGTATTTCCTACGCCAGAGCAGCCATGTGGGGTCTACTCATCATATTATGTCTATGCTTTTCCCCACCTTCACTTCCGGTTCACAGCATTGTCGGGCTTATTAGTGCAGATAGGCACCGAGTGTGGCAGCCAAGCTATGAGTGTTGTTGTGTGCAGTTGGATGTCTGTCGGATGAGCGCTGGCGCCGCAGGATCATCAATATATGTGCTGCTGGGAGGATAAATGGATTTTTGATGTGTCACTTATGGCTGGTTCTGTGTAACGTCAGTGTCGCTTTTTATATTGTTGCTACTAGGCCTGTCACGATAACAAATTTTGCTGAACGATTAATCGTCTCAAAAATTATTGCGATAAACGATAATATTGTTTGAAGACCATTTTACACTGATTTAATGGAAATGACGTAATAATGCATGCGATTTCCTGCCAAAGATAGATACACTTTATTTTCAAAAGAATATTTAACACTGGAGCTGATGAACAAAATAAACAAAACAACCAAAACCATAAATAACATGGATTCTCAGTCTCCATTAATAAAAAATCTACTTGAACAAAAATTAAACAACATAAAGCCAAAGTGGAAATAAATACTGCATTCAACCAAAAGAGTGCAGATTATAAAGTCTGTATATCATGTTGCCCTATAGTAATAATTAGATTTAAATAGAGAAGATGGGCACATCGACTACCCGATGCAATAGTTCACACTACACAATCCCCCCCCTCTCCATACGACAATTTTAGAACGTTGATCGTTCTCTAAGATTGTCGCTTGCGATTTCGTAACCGATCATCCTGTAGTGTGTGGTGTGTGCTACTAATTTGATTTGCAGTTGTTTTAAGTCTCAGACTGCTCTTAGTGTTTGTTCTGCGTTGCTGTGCTTCATTGGGTTTTAAATTAGAATAATAAAGTCTATTTTTAATATTATAAAAGTATGTATAAATAAAATATATTTTGTATACTACTTCTGTTTCATAATTTTAAGCCAGACTTGCCTGGGTACTTTTAATAGGGAGAGCCTAGGCCACTTGATATTATTTGAAACTCCATGTCGTCTGTCACGATCCGGGTTTTCTCATGTGTTACACCTACGTATGAAACATCACCTCAATGCAGCAGTGGCTTGTTGATTGGACTTTTATATGAGGTTTAGTTTGACAGATAATAACACCTCTATTATTGTTTCATGCTGTTTGCATTGCAAGGCTTTACTAGCTTATATATGCACGTTCCAGTTAGTAATTACCTGAGATCATTGGATGAAGCTGAAGTTGGTTTCCGATTCCAGCTTCTGATTCAGGAAATGGCTAAAGGGCGAGTCCACTTAATTTTTCACTACCTTCCACATCTTTAATCGACTCTAGTTTAAAAACTACAACAGCTAGACTCTTCTGACCTGGACTGGGTTAATCTGCTCTCACAGCAGAATATTTATAACCATGTTTCTGATTTGTGAAACTTCAATAAAGGTTGATTTCACCACTTTTTAATCTCTGTTATAGTATAACTGCTCAAATTCCCAAACTACCATAACACCTAAACTCTTGAAACCTGGACAAGATTATTTTCAACTAACAGCAGAATATTTAAAACCATCTTTGTGATTTGTGAAACTTTTATCCGATTTGTGGAACTTCAATAAAATGCCATTTTTACCCATCTTTGCATCCAGCTCATATTAAAACTGCTCTAATGCCAAAACTACAACAACTACGTATTTCAAACTTGGACTAGATTATTCTTCTCTAATAGCAGAATATTTTAATTCATGTTTGGGATTTATGAAACTTTACTAAAGTTTAGATTACTATTCACACTTGTTCCATGCAGTTTTTAAAATTCCAATTCAATTCTAATTCAAAACCACTTAATTAATCCTAATGGGAAATTAAATGTTGGTGTTACTCATGAATTCTTCCAAGAGTTATTGTAGATGGAGATGGTTGTTGGAAGGAAAGATCTTCTGCAGCCGTCTGTTACATAAAGTTTCACAAATCAGAAAAAAGTTTCACAAATCCCAAACATGGATTTAAATATTCTGCTATTAGAGCAGAATAATCCAGTCCAGGTTTTGAAGAGTGTAGATCTTGTAGTTTTTAAACCAGAGTCTATTAAAGATGCGAAAGGAAGTGAAAAATTAGGTGGAATCGGAAACCAACTTCAGCTTCGTGTAGTTAAAGGAGGAAAAGCCATAAAAAGGTCATTTTATTTCTACATCAATAAGCCATTTTCACAGCGTAATTGTGATTCCTGCGTTCATTTACCGGTTAACAAAACATTTATACGGGAAAAGAACATTTACTAAAATGATCCTCATACAGAAAGGTGCAGACATTTAGACCTTAACCTGCATCCAAACGCTGGTGGTTCCTACCTATTCGGTGTAAGATTATCTGGGGCCTCCGGGAGAAATCCAGCAGTCTGCGATGATCATCCATCTCTTCCTCCGACTTGACGATGATTTCTTTAAACTCTGTGAATGTTTCTTCAGCAGCAGTTAAAGGCTCGTTGATAAACTCGTTTAGAGAAACAGTCGAACATTCAACCAAACAGACCATGCGCCATTTTCTTTGTCTTCTTCTTCTTCTTCTTTGGGATTTTATGACTGTCGTTCATTCATGTCATTGCATTACCGCCACCTTGTGGATCTTACGATCATCACATCTAAAGATTTCTCATACAGTGCCAGTTCTCTTTGAAAGACGTAAAATCTTTTCTTCCACTTTATCTAAATAAAACAAATACAATATTAGTATTCCAGTTTTCCACAAATTCAAAGTTAATATTGTCTTCTGATTCGTATCTCCTACATCCCGCAACATGTTTCACAGTTTCTTCACTCCACCAGATCAGAACCTTTCCTATAGTTTCCGTATATCCACAATGATCGCTGCTGCTTTGTTCGGAGTTCTTCTTCTTCTTCTTTTCTATTATGGCGGGTCACAAGCAACTTTAAGGTGCATACCGCCACCTACTGTACATGAGTGTGTAGCAGCATTACTTCACATCTATTAAATTCTATTTTTTAATTTTGTATTCTTAAGATAAATAAACAATGCTTTCCTTAATTTGTGAATATCTGTTATGTTTCCTTCATTTCCTAATATACCTTTAAGATTCCATTCATGCCCTATATTTCTAACTATTCTCTTTAATTCTTCCCTTTCGATTTCATTTGACTTACAGTTCATCAATATGTGTTCTACATTTTCTTTCTCTCCACATCTCTCACATTTATCATTATTTTTCCTCCCTATTGTATAAAGCATGTCATTTAAGTAGGTATGACCTACTCTTAATCTACTAATTATTATTTCTTCTCTTCTGTTTCTTTCATTAATGCTTCGAATTCGAACTGACTTTTGTACTTCATATAATCTTCTTCCTTTCTTATCTTCATTCCACATTTTTTGCCATTTCTCCATTTCTTTACTTTTAATAAGTGATTTCCCTTCCCCTTTCCCAAAAGGAATTGAAATTGTTATTTCCCCCTCTAAAGCCCTTTTTGCTGTTTTATCTGCCTTTTCATTGCCTTTTCCTCCTTCATGTGCTGGCACCCAACAAAACCAAACATCAATGCCACCCCTATATAATCTAAATAAAATATGATGAATTTCTAATACTAAATCTTTTCTATCGTTTCCTTCTCCCTTAATACTTTCTACTACTGCTTTGGAATCTGTGCACACCACCACCCTGTCTGGTCGGACCTCCTCAACCCATTGCAAGCTTAATATAACTGCCACCATTTCTGCTGTAAAAACCGACAAATGATCTGATATTCTTTTAGAAATAAATTTATTAAACTCTGATATATATATTCCTATTCCCACATATCCTTTTAAATTCTTAGAACCATCTGTATAAATTTTGAGATAATTGTTATATGTATTTCTTAAATAAATATCAGTCTTGATCCCTATTTCATTTCAATTCCAATCATTTTTCATTGTATTAATTTTCAAATCTACATTAACCTCTGGTATTAGACATGGAGGAATAACGCTAATTGGATTAAAATGAGCTATTTCCTTGTCCTCTAATCTATACATTTTAATCCATTTCCTAACCATCCATCCAAATCCATTACTTTGGAACTTCAAATATTCCCAACAATTCTGTAAAATAATTGAATTCACATTATCATCTTTATTACTTTTGATTTTCATCCAATATGCTAAAGCTAATTTAATTCTCCTCATTTCCAGTGGAGTTTCCCCAGTTTCAATTAAAAGAGCATTAATAGGTGTTGTTTTTACTGCTCCTGTACATATACGTAAAGCCCTACACTGTAATCTTTCTATTTTTTGTAATGATGTTTTAGCTGCTGCTCCATATATTATACTGCCATAATCTATTATTGATCTCATGAGAGCCCTGTATATGTTTAATAATGACTGTCTATCTGCACCCCAATTATTTCCAGCCACAGCCTTTAATAGATTAATAACTTTTTTACACTTGGTTTCTAAGTTATCTAAATGTGTTTTCCATGAATACGAACTATCCAACCATAAACCTAGATATTTATATTCTGTTACTCTTTCTAACGTTTGTCCATATAATGTTATTGTTTCTATATTAATATTTCTCTTCTTTGTGACAACCATATAACAAGACTTGCTTGCTGATCATTTAAAACCCCATTCATAAGACCATTTTTCCACTTTACTAATTGCTTTTTTAATATTTCCTACCACATATTTAATATTTTTCCCCTTCATCCATATGACCCCATCATCTGCATATAGTGCAGATTTTATACATTTATCAGTATCATAGAAAATATCATTGATCATAATATTAAATAAAATGGGACTAATTACACTACCTTGAGGTATTCCATTTTCAACATTAAATTCTTTTGAATAATCATTCCCAATTTTTACTCTTATTTTTCTATCTAGCAGAAAATTTGCTATCCAATTATACATTCTCCCACCTATTCCCATCTGTTTCATTTTTATAAGTAATCCTTCTTTCCATAGTGAGTCATACGCTTTTTCTATATCAAAAAATACTATAATCATTAGTTCCTTCATTTTTAAAGCTTTCTCTATTTCATTACTGACTCTAGTTAGAGCATCCATTGTTGATCTTCCTGTTTTCGATTGTTACATTTTTCTGTAATATTTTAAATGCTTTATTACGATCTTTAATTGTTTTACTACATTCATTATTCCACCAAGGAACTACTTTCTTCTGACCTTTCACTTTTATTTTTGGTATACTATAATTTGCAGCATTTAAGATATGTTCTGTTATTTGATTTGTACATTCTTCAATATTACCTTTTAATGTTACTACATGACTTGTTTCTTCACATTTTGTTTTAAATTTAAACCAATTAGCTTTATTAAAGCACCATCTTATTAATGTTAACTCTTCTTGTCTATTTATATTGTCATCAATTATTGTACTTACTGGAAAATGATCACTCCCTATTGTAGACTCCCAATTAACATCCCATTCACATGCATTAACAAGACAGTCTGATATTAATGTAATATCAAGACATGAAACTGCATTTTTATGTATATTTACTCTTGTACCTTTTCCATTGTTAAGACAAACTAATGACCTTTCATCCATTAATTCTTCCACTATTTCACCATTATGATCTGTCTTCTTGCTACCCCATAGACTATTGTGAGCATTAAAATCTCCACACCAAACTTCTCTTCTATGTATTTTCCCTATTTCCTTAAATATTTCATTATCAAGATTTTTACATGGATTATAATAATTTATCATTTTAATATTTCCACAAAACTGAGAATCCTAATAACTCAGTGTCTGCTAAGAATGTAACAATATTTTTTGTCTGCTAACACATCTAGTAAGTACCTAGATATATCTGAAGATAGTTGACTGTTCAGAGTACTCATAAAGTTCTGATATTATATCTGAAAACTTTTATAAATTTGTCCTCAGGCTATGACCAAGAAATGGCCTCGCTGTTACTTCTCTTACATCTCCTTCCACCGCAACCAGGAGGACAGAAGTCTCCAAAAATCAGTGCAAGTGATGCAGCTGAGAGACTTGTTGTCTTTCATAAGGTAATTGAAATTTAAAATATGCAAAATTATCTGTCTATTTCCTTTTATAGACATGCATAAATACAGATGTTTGAATGACAGCTTTGAAGATGTCTGGGCATACTTACATTTATTTTCGATGTAACGTGTATCGTAAAGCTGTATGTTTTGTTTCTTATGTTTGGTGTATATCTTTTTAATTTTAGTCATGCTGCAGTTTAGAGGAGCATCTCCGGGGTCAACAGGGTCTGCAGCCATACCTCCTTGCTGTTGGGCGTCAGAGAAGCAAGATTGACAGCTTCTACATCGTCATGGATAAGTGCCTCATCCCATGCCAGACAAACGGTTCTCTT
Source organism: Xiphophorus maculatus (assembly GCF_002775205.1). Classification (NCBI taxonomy): domain Eukaryota; kingdom Metazoa; phylum Chordata; class Actinopteri; order Cyprinodontiformes; family Poeciliidae; genus Xiphophorus; species Xiphophorus maculatus. The sequence goes on along the minus strand of NC_036455.1, from coordinate 7,753,122 downwards.
GGAGCATTTGATGAGCTATTCAAAGCACATTTTGTGAACATTGTCTTTTCTCCTATTCTCACTATGGGTATGACGATGTATTTGAAGCATTTGATTGTTGAACACCATAGACTCTTTAAGTTCTTATATTCACATCGAAATTTGATACCTAAGCAGCATTTTATGATCCACTATCCATCTTCCATTAGGAAAATAGGTCCATTGTTACATATGTGGTCTATGAGGTTTGAGGCTAAACACAAAATGTTTAAAGAATATTTTAAAAACTTTAAAAATATAACCAAATCACTTACGAAAAAGCATCAGATGGCCACAGCTTATCATTGGGAAACAATAAGTATTAAAGAAAATGAGCATGGGCCTCTCAAACCATTTTCACTTAAAGATGAAGATGTGGTCAACAAAGAAATGCTTCAAATGATTTCATCAGGAGATGTTTTCTCAACCAGCTGGGTTAGAGTTGAGGGTGTTGAATACAGACCAGGACTTGCTGTTTGCAGCACAATTCAAGATGAGATGCCAGTGTTTTGTCAGATAAGTGATGTACTTTTAGTTGACAATATTTTTCTTTTGTTACCTAAACAGCTATTCACAGAAACATTTGATGATCATCATCATGCTTTCAGGATTGTTCAAAGTGAAGAAAGGCATTTAGTAAAGAAAACTTAAATTTCATAAGCCTTTTGATATTCAAAACTCTTATGGCGTTTCTAATGAATGCTTGTTCATCGTACCACAATTTAAAATGTTGGAAACACAGCTGCAAAAATAAAGTGTTCAAAATTGATGTACTTGTGTCAAATTTTTTTTCTTAATAATTATTATAATTAATCATAATCATAAAGTAACTTTTTTTGGAGTTAATAACACTTGAAAGTGTTAAATCAACACTAACAAAGTGGTACATTTTGTTCTTGGATCAGTGTTATCCATTATATGGATGAACCCTGTTTTGTGAGTTAAATAAGTAACTCTGATAAAGTGTTAAAATTTTAACTATATTGAAAGTGTTAATTTAACTCTGAAGAGTGTGGACTATATAAACACTGAAAAAGTGTTAAAATCCACTCTGTGGGAGTTAAATTAACACTGGGCTTTTTGCTGGGATCCTAGGTAAGTCCTGTTTGGTGGAAAATATAGTTAATTGTTTCCTAACAACAGACACAGAGGAGTTCACTGTCTCCCTTATTTTCACCGTTTTATTAATGAAAAAGGTGATCAATTTGTCACAGGCCTCAGAGGAGAAAAATTTACAGTTAACAGAAGAAGGTGGATTTGTCAATCTGTCAATAATCAAGAACAGAGCACGAGAGTTGTTGGCAGAGGTAGAGATGACATTTGGAAAAAAAAACCTTGCATTTCTCAGTTTATCTTTGAAGATATCTAAATGGGTTTGTAGTTTAGTTTTACGCCACCGACGTTCTGCTTTCCGGGACTCTTTTTTTTCCCCCTTTTCTAACTGACTCAAAATTTCTCCAAGGTGGTTTACGTTTCCCAGAGATTACTTTTGTAGTAACAGGAGCAATGGTGTCAATAACCTTCTGAATTGTAAAAATAAACTTGTCTGTTAAATCACTCAGAGAAGTACAGGAGTGTATAGCAGTTGAAGGAACAGCCTGAATAAATCGATCGGCAGTAGTTTCAGTAATGCATCTTTTTGAAATAACTTGTGTATGGTTGTCTTTTTGAGCAGGGCAGACTGATAGAAGCTGCTACACAATCGGCGCCATCGGACCTTTGACTAACAGCAGGCAAGGCAGGTTTGGTGCCTTGCTCAAGGACTCAACAACTGAGATGGATGTGGGGAGTTTGAACCGGCAACCCATCAGTTACAGGAACCACAGTGGCTACAACCAGTTTAGCTGTAGTACCACCATCTACTGGGTTCAAGTATGAGGCACAACATACACTAAAGGAAAACTCAAAACTTTTAATCTTCAATGAAATGTTACACTGTAACTTCTTTCTAAAATACACATATAAATACACATAAAAATCGTTTCAACATAAATGCATGCAGCAAAAAAGAGCAAAATATTACAGCTAAAACTAGAGAAAAAAAGCAAAATATTAAAAATAATCACATGTACTTTGTGCAATCAATGCATGAAAATTAGTTTGTCGTGAATCTTGCATTTTCTTTAAAGTACAAATGAGTTTTCTTTCATTTGAAAAGATTTTAATTAGGTTGAGTAAAACTGGTCACAATAATTTGAAAGAAATCTCATTTTACTTTAAAGACAAAACTATCACAAATACTTTTTTTGCAGATGTTTTGAAAATACTCAATTCTGTACATTCTATTGTTGATTTAAAAAACTACAAAAATAAACCCCACTAACTCTCTCTATGGTACAGAATAATACAAATCAATCCCTCAAGTCCAATCATGTGAAAATGTTCTGGAAGGGAGTCCATGTCCGGTCAAACTCTGTTAATGCATGAAATAGTCAGTGGGCCCCCAAGCCTCTTCATCTATCAGCATCAGTACTGGCACTCCTCAGGGCTGTGTGCTGAGCCCTCTGCTCTTCACGTTGTACACACACAACATACAGTTTGACATAAACTGTAAGTTAATACAATAACATACAGTTTATCATTATTGTTTATTGATACAGAATATACCAAAAAAAACAAGAAAGCATCTCTGAAGGAAAATGTGTCATGGTTGCACATCTCCAAGTATCCAAATGATCACATTTAACAAATACTACATTTTTCAGCTTTATAGACATGAAACCCCTCCAGTCTTTCATTCTAGTTTTAAACCAAATCAGTTCTATAGTGAACCTCAACATAGGACATGTATGGAAAATACTTCTACAGCTTTTCACCTGTGTGACGCCTCAAGTGGTGAATTAAACTCACCTTGTGACGAAAACTTTCTCCACAGGTCACACATGAAAATGGTTTTTCACCAGTGTGAATCATCATGTGTTCAGTTAAAATCCGTTTGTGACCAAAACTTTTTCCACATTTCACACATGAAAACGGCTTTTCACCAGTGTGAATCATCATGTGCTGAGTTAAACTAAGTTTTTGACTAAAACTTTTTCCACAGTTCTCACATGAAAATGGCTTTTCACCAGTGTGAATCATCATGTGCAGAGTCAAATGCTGTTGGTGACTAAAACCTTTTCCACAATTCACACATGAAAATGGCTTTTCACCAGTGTGAATCATCATGTGCCGAGTTAAAACCTGTTTGTGACTAAAACCTTTTCCACAGTTCACACATGAAAACGGCTTTTCACCAGTGTGAATCATCATGTGCTGAGTTAAATTACATTTTTTACTAAAACTTTTTCCACAGTTCACACATGAAAACGGCTTTTCACCAGTGTGAATCATCATGTGCCGAGTTAAATGCTGTTTTTGACTAAAACTTTTTCCACAGTTCACACATGAAAACGGCTTTTCACCAGTGTGAGTCATCATGTGCAGAGTTAAACCTTTTTTGACTAATTCCACAGTTCACACATGAAAACGGCTTTTCACCAGTGTGAATCATCATGTGTTCAGTTAAACTAAGTTTTCGACTAAAACCTTTTCCACAGTTCACACATGAAAACGGCTTTTCACCAGTGTGAATCATCATGTGCTGAGTTAAATACTGTTTTTGACTAAAACTTTTTCCACATTTCACACATGAAAACGGCTTTTCACCAGTGTGAATCATCATGTGCCGAGTTAAAACCTGTTTGTGACTAAAACCCTTTCCACAGTTCACACATGAAAGCGGCTTTTCACCTGTGTGAATCATCATATGCTGAGTTAAAATCCGTTTTTGACCAAAACTTTTTCCACATTTCACACATGAAAACGGCTTTTCACCAGTGTGAATCTTCATGTGCCGAGTTAAAATCCGTTTGTGACTAAAACATTTTCCACATTTCACACATGAAAACGGCTTTTCACCAGTGTGAATCATCATGTGCTGAGTTAAATACTGTTTTTGACTAAAACCTTTTCCACAGTTCACACATGAAAATCGTTTTTCACCAGTGTGAATCATCATGTGTTCAGTTAAACTAAGTTTTCGACTAAAACCTTTTCCACAGTTCACACATGAAAACGGCTTTTCACCAGTGTGAATCATCATGTGCTGAGTTAAATGCTGTTTTTGACTAAAACTTTTTCCACAGTTCACACATGAAAACGGCTTTTCACCAGTGTGAATCATCATGTGCCGAGTTAAAACCTGTTTGTGACTAAAACCTTTTCCACAGTTCACACATGAAAACGGCTTTTCACCTGTGTGAATCATCATATGCTTAGTTAAATGCTGTTTGTGACTAAGACTTTTTCCACAGGTCACACATGAAAACGGCTTTTCACCAGTGTGAATCATCATGTGCAGAGTTAAATGCTGTTTGTGACTAAAACTTTTTCCACAGGTCACACATGAAAACGGCTTTTCACCAGTGTGAATCATCATGTGCCGAGTTAAAACGTGTTTGTGACTAAAATTACACATGAAACGCTTTTCACCCGTATGAGTTCTCAAGTGAGCATCAAAAACAGATTTGAAAGCAAAACACTTTTTACAGATGTCACATGAGAAAGGTTTTCTTCTTTCCTGATTTTGGTTCTCAGCTTCAGCAGCTTCCTGGAAGATGTCTTGGTTCCTGTTTGGTTCTGATTCAGTGTGGTCTGTTTGCTCATCAACAGGAACCACCATGCAGGTATCAGTCTCCTGTTTTAATTCAATCTGTTCTTCAGCCTGACTGCAGTAAACTTCTTTCTCTTCCACTTTTATCTGATGATCTTCTGGCTCTTCCTGTTCTTGTTTCACCTGCACAGGTTCTAACTCCTCCTGGTCCAGAGTGGATCTCGTCTCCTGCTTATAAACGTTACACTTCAGGGAATCTGGAGAAGAAAACAGAGAAAAAGAGTAGTTGTTACCTTTACTGAAGTAAATCGTTTAAGGCAGAAATGAACAAAAATCCATTTGAAAATTCAAGAGCGTAGACAGAGATATAGATGAATCGACATATCCAGCTGACATTTGGAGAATTCTCAAATGAACGGATTTTCAACAAATACTATAAATTACATTCAAATTTCATTTTAGTCCACATTTTTAAAAGCCCTGAGGAACTCCATCCAATCATTCGACTCATGAGCCGATGCACCGCTGTGCTTCATTTGCTCTACTGTGACATCAACTGGACAATATATGTAAAATAAGCAACGTGAAAACAACATGAAGCTTTACAATGAATAAACAAGTTTAAAATGTTTGTGATTCTGATACATAAATTCTGATTAATCTGGTTGTATGAAACAATGGCTGGATCAAAAAGAAACTTGAAACAAATAGAAAAGAGGATTGTGATTGGCTTGTTACTCGCTATGTCACCAGGGACAATGATTTATTACTAAAAAATAAAAACTTTAACTGCTCAGGTTTAGGTGAGTTCTCTGTCTTACCCGCTTCATTACTCAACACATCACTAATGTAAAGTTTGATCTTTGTTATTTGCTTGTCAAACTGGAAAAAATAAACTATAAAAGCAATTTTCAAGTTTTTTGGACATTGAACTTCTTTTATTTATGTAACTGTTTGGTGTATTAGTTGAAAAATGTGTTTACATGAAGTAGCTGTAAATTCCCACCCATATTGGGCCCATGAATGCACCTTTGCCCATAGTCATTGTGCCCCTTTTCCCCATAGACTATAAATAAACGCCTCATGGACCGCTCTTGCCTATTGTTACTGAAGAGATTTAAGGCGGCCATCTTGGAGCGGTCGACCGTTCCACTCAGCTTTATGTTTAACAGACTCAATGACGTATCAGCGCATTTATCAATCATAACTCGCTAAATACTAAACAGATATTTACCAATTTTTCTGTAAACCTTATTAAAAGGTTAGCAACATTTACAAGGAAATGATTTTTAAAGTATTTTTGAATGACTGATATAAGGTTGAGCATATTTAACTATTCTTAGTGGGGAAAACAGATTAGAGTCAGAATAGAATGTGTTGATATTTCTGTATTATGATTATTTTACAAAGCACACAACCAGTCATAATTTTTGAAATATGTTATTTAGTGATATCAATACATATTTATATAAATATACAAACACAAAATAATACAATCAGAGAGAAATAAAGATGCTTAAATAATTATTAATGCTGAATAATATGCATTAAACTACACATATTTATATGGACATGCGTATATACATAATATCTATATAGGTTTTATTCATGTTTTCCAGCCGAGGAGGAGCTTAAGAGAGATTCAGCAGCTGAGATTCATCAGTGCAGTGAATCCGTCTCTCCTTAAAGACATTCCCCACTTCTTCCTCACATGGTCTTTATGAAACCTTCAAAACAAAAACAGGAGCTATTTTACTTTAGACAGAGTGAAAGAATTTCATATAAATAAGAGTCTTTGCCACCTTGTGTGGAATAATCTAAATCAAGGTTAGGGAATATTTAAAACTTTTTAAGATTTACAAAATCTCGGTTAGCCTTCATAGCGGGGCTGAACCCCGGTATTACACTAAGCTGATAGCTAATATTAGCTGTTGTTTTGTCAGTGGACATAAATACAGTATAGTAATATTCTAATCACAAAATATAAACTGTAATATGTCCATCTTACTTGTGAAACGTTATCCCCCGAGATCTCGCGTCATTAGTCTGTCGATCTGAACACAAATATCTGGCAGTGCTGAGGCATCTTCTGCTGTTTTGGTTTAGCCAAGTAGGAGGGACGACCGCTCCAAGATGGCCGCCGTATTTCCTACGCCAGAGCAGCCATGCGGGGTCTACTCATTATATTATGTCTATGCTTTTCCCCACCTTCACTTCCGGTTCACAGCATTGTCGGGCTTATTAGTGCAGATAGGCACCGAGTGTGGCAGCCAAGCTATGAGTGTTGTTGTGTGCAGTTGGATGTCTGTCGGATGAGCGCTGGCGCCGCAGGATCATCAATATATGTGCTGCTGGTAGGATAAATGGATTTTTGATGTGGCACTTGTGGCTGGTTCTGTGTAACGTCAGTGTCGCTTTTTATATTGTTGCTACTAGGCCTGTCACGATAACAAATTTTGCTGAACGATTAATCGTCTCAAAAATTATTGCGATAAATGATAATATTGTTTGAAGACCATTTTACACTGATTTAATGGAAATGACGTAATAATGCATGTGATTTTCTGCCAAAGATAGATACACTTTATTTTCAAAAGAACATTTAACACTGGAACTGATGAACAAAACAAAACAACCAAAACCATAAATAACATGGATTCTCAGTCTCCATTAATAAAAAATCTACTTGAACAAAAATTAAACAACATAAAGCCAAAGTGGAAATAAATACTGCATTCAACCAAAAGAGTGCAGATTATAAAGTCTGTATATCATGTTGCCCTATAGTAATAATTAGATTTAAATAGAGAAGATGGGCACATCGACTACCCGATGCAATAGTTCACACTACACAATCCCCCCCCTCTCCATACGACAATTTTAGAACGTTGATCGTTCTCTAAGATTGTCGCTTGCGATTTCGTAACCGATCATCCTGTAGTGTGTGGTGTGTGCTACTAATTTGGTTTGCAGTTGTTTTAAGTCTCAGACTGCTCCTAGTGTTTGTTCTGGGTTGCTGTGCTTCATTGGGTTTTAAATTAGAATAATAAAGTCTATTTTTAATATTATAAAAGTATGTATAAATAAAATATATTTTGTATACTACTTCTGTTTCATAATTTTAAGCCAGACTTGCCTGGGTACTTTTAATAGGGAGAGCCTAGGCCACTTGATATTATTTGAAACTCCACGTCGTCTGTCACGATCCGGGTTTTCTCATGTGTTACACCTACGTATGAAACATCACCTCAATGCAGCAGTGGCTTGTTGATTGGACTTTTATATGAGGTTTAGTTTGACAGATAATAACACCTCTATTATTGTTTCATGCTGTTTGCATTGCAAGGCTTTACTAGCTTATATATGCACGTTCCAATTAGTAATTACCTGAGATCATTGGATGAAGCTGAAGTTGGTTTCCGATTCCAGCTTCTGATTCAGGAAATGGCTAAAGGGCGAGTCCACCTAATTTTTCACTACCTTCCACATCTTTAATAGAGTCTAGTTTAACAACTACAACAGCTAGACTCTTCTAACCTGGACTGGGTTAATCTGCTCTCACAGCAGAATATTTATAACCATGTTTCTGATTTGTGAAACTTCAATAAAGGTTGATTTCACCACTTTTTTTTAATCTCTGTTATAGTATAACTGCTCAAATTCCCAAACTACCATAACACCTAAACTCTTGAAACCTGGACAAGATTATTTTCAACTAACAGCAGAATATTTAAAACCATCTTTGTGATTTGTGAAACTTTTATCCGATTTGTGGAACTTCAATAAAATGCCATTTTTACCCATCTTTGCATCCAGCTCATATTAAAACTGCTCTAATGCCAAAACTACAACAACTACGTATTTCAAACTTGGACTAGATTATTCTTCTCTAATAGCAGAATATTTTAATTCATGTTTGGGATTTGTGAAACTTCACTAAAGCTTAGATTACTATTCACACTTGTTCCATGCAGTTTTTTAAAATTCCAATTCAATTCTAATTCAAAACCACTTAATTAATCCTAATGGGAAATTAAATGTTGGTGTTACTCATGAATTCTTCCAAGAGTTATTGTAGATGGAGATGGTTGTTGGAAGGAAAGATCTTCTGCAGCCGTCTGTTACATAAAGTTTCACAAATCAGAAAAAAGTTTCACAAATCCCAAACATGGATTTAAATATTCTGCTATTAGAGCAGAATAATCCAGTCCAGGTTTTGAAGAGTGTAGATCTTGTAGTTTTTAAACCAGAGTCTATTAAAGATGCGAAAGGAAGTGAAAAATTAGGTGGAATCGGAAACCAACTTCAGCTTCGTGTAGTTAAAGGAGGAAAAGCCATAAAAAGGTCATTTTATTTCTACATCAATAAGCCATTTTCACAGCGTAATTGTGATTCCTGCGTTCATTTACCGGTTAACAAAACATTTATACGGGAAAAGAACATTTACTAAAATGATCCTCATACAGAAAGGTGCAGACATTTAGACCTTAACCTGCATCCAAACGCTGGTGGTTCCTACCTATTCGGTGTAAGATTATCTGGGGCCTCCGGGAGAAATCCAGCAGTCTGCGATGATCATCCATCTCTTCCTCCGACTTGACGATGATTTCTTTAAACTCTGTGAATGTTTCTTCAGCAGCAGTTAACGGCTCGTTGATAAACTCGTTTAGAGAAACAGTCGAACATTCAACCAAACAGACCATGCGCCATTTTCTTTGTCTTCTTCTTCTTCTTCTTCTTGTTCCTTTTTTATGGCGGTTGGCAAACAACTTTTAGATGTGCATTACCGCCATCTACTGGAATGGAGTGTGGATCGGGACGCTAACTATATACACCCCCCTCAAAACAAAACAAACAAACAAAACAAACAAAACAATAAAATAAAAATAAAAATAAAAAAATAAAATAATAATAATAATAATAAAATAACAACACTTAAATCTTTTCTATCAATTTTGTTTTCTTAAGATAATTAATTAAATAACTTATATCTTTAGAATTAGAAATTTTTCCCAAAATATCTTGTAAATTTAACTGTAATTTATTTTCTTGTAACCGGCAAACTAATTTCCTTCTCTCAACAGAATATTTGGTACAGAACAACAAAACATGTTTTACTGTCTCTTCTTGACCACAAAAATCACAACTTCCAGTTCGATGTTTTCCTATTTTAAATAAATTACTGTTTAACCTTGTATGTCCAAAACGCAACCTAGATATAACTGTTTCCTCTTTTCTATTTCGTCCCGTTCTCCTCATTGGACCAACTTTTCTTTGAATACTGTACAGCCATCTACCATTTCTATCTTCCTCCCACTGTCTCTGCCATCTTTCCTTAACCTTTTGTTTAATAATAGATTTGATTTCTTCTCTACTAAATGGAACTAATATATCAATATCACTATATTTTGAAGCTTGTTTTGCATATTTATCAGCCAACTCATTCCCTCTTATTCCTATATGTGATGGTATCCATGTAAATATAACTAATAACCCCATTGCTTGAATTCTATATGTTATTAACTGAATTTCTAATAAAAGATCCGGTCTACTAATAGCCTGATTATTTTTTAATGAATATAATGAAGAACTTGAATCAGAGCATACTATTACCCCATTACTGCTATTTGAGTTTTTAGATGCATCTGTAAAAACTTGGACATATCCATAGTACTTACTATCTAAATATGATTGAACCAAATATGGATCTGAAATGTTTTCTCCTTTCCTTTTCTCCAACAAAGTTAAATCAACAACATTATTATGAAATTGTCGTGTTTTTAAGAAAAATGCGCTGAGTCGAACTGTATCATCGTTATCAGTTTATTCCCGGATCACCAAACATCCAGCCAGACTTCATTGCCACAATCAACCTCACCTGGACTACTTAAGCCTGTCGCTCCATGACGTCACCACAGGTGGCCATTTGTAGTCTTAACTATGCATAACATTAACACCACATCTCCCCTCTCTAGAATCAATGGGTAGACTACCATTGATTCAACAGACCTTAGAGGATTATTCTGCCTCTATAGCTGGAAGGTCTGTTTCTACCTAGAGCTAGAAGAAAAAGCTACAATAAATAGAAATATATATTTAAATTTTTAGCATAACATCATAACATTTACATCAATCATTTTATTTTCCTCAGCTACAAATTCAGTCTATCTGGTTTCACAACCCGTCTCCCAAACCTGGTTCTAGGAGTAGGTGAAAGTTCAGGAAAACTCTGCTGTGAAGATTCCTCAGAACTCGGTGGAACTTGTTCTGCACCAACATCACCTTCCGGTACTTCTGGCTCTGTCGAAGGCTCCATGGTAACCAAATGACGACGATTTCACCTAATCAATCCATGGGGTCCTTCCACAATGTATGACCGTGGAGTAGAATGACTGGTAACCACTGCTCCGCTTGTGCCTTGATCTTTAATCCACACGCCTTGTCCTGGAGTAAGTTTACTAAGAACTCTTGCTCTGTGGCGTGAATCATATCTCACTGCATCCTTTATCCTTCTCTCCTTTTCTTTTTGAGCAATGAACTTACTGTCTGGAAGAACAGGCCTCAACAAAGATGGAAGTGTTGGCACAGTCGTGCGAAGCCTTCTTCCCATAAGGAGCTCCGCCGGACTGTACCCACTCCAAAGTGGGGTTGCTCGGTAGGCGAGTAAGGCTAGATAGGGATCAGCTGCTTTCTTCAACAAGTTCTTTATGGTTTTAACTGCACGTTCAGCTTCCCCGTTACTTTGTGGATATCTTGGGCTACTTGTAATATGGCTAAACCCATATAACTTAGCAAATGTAGCAAAAGCAGCACAGGAAAACTGAGGACCATTATCTGTGATCATTACTTCTGGAATGCCGTGACGTGCAAACACAGATTTCAGGTGAGGAATCACATCTGCTGATCTTGTGGGACTTAATTGAGCAATTTCCACAAATCTTGATGCATAATCCACAACCAGAATATAATTTTTCCCTTGCAAAGTAAACAGATCGGCCCCAAGTTTTTGCCATGGTCTGTCCGGATACTGTGATGGCATCAATGGCTCTGTGGGATTCTCTTTCTCTCTGTTGCAGGTGTGGCATTTTAGAACCAGTTCTTTTAGCTGCTGGCCCAGTCCAGGCCACCACACTGACTGCTGTGCACGTTCTCTGCATTTCACCACTCCCTGATGTCCCTCATGTAATTTCATGAGCACATCATTTCTCATAGTTGAAGGAATAACAAGTCTGTCTCCTCTTAACAAAAGACCATCCTTCACCGTAAGAAATGCCTTTTCAGCCCAATACAGTCTGAGTGCTGGTTCACTGTTGTAGTGTGTAGGCCATCCTTCCTCACACAACTGCATCACACGGGCACATATACTATCCCTCGTCAGCTCCTGTCTCAGCTCCACAAGGTAGCCAGTGCTTGCAGGCAGGTTTTGGATCACATTATCTACATAAATATTTGAATCTTCAACCAACTTTGCTTCAGTTGTTGATAAATTTTCCACCATAGGAGCACGTGACAGCGTATCAGCTGTCCACAGATGTTTCCTGGGCACATATGAGATGGAATAAGAATATCTCATTAGACGCATTCTAAAACGCTGAATACGTGGTGGAAGATCATCTAACATCTGGGAACCCAAAAGACTCAGAAGTGGTTTATGATCTGTCTCCATTTGGAAATGTTTGCCAACGAGATAATTACTGAATCTTTCACAAGCCCAAGTAAGACTTAAAGCTTCTTTTTCCACTTGTGCATATCTCTGCTCAGTCTGTGTTAGAGATCGTGACACATATGCAACAGGTCTCCACTCCTGACCCCACTTTTGGAGCAGCACACTCCCCAGACCATAAGCTGACGCATCTGCTGAAACCTTACATTCTCGGTTAGTATCGTACATGGCTAACACTGGCGGAGATGAAAGCAAATCTTTCAGTTCTTGAAATGCTCTAGCTTGATCAACTCCCCATATCCAACAGTTTTTCTTTGACAAGAGATCCCTCAAAGGCTTGTCTCGCTCTGCCAACTTTGGAATAAACCTCCCCAGCTGGTTAACCATTCCAAGGAAACTTCTTAGTTCACTCACATTTCTTGGTTCTTTCATCTTTCTCACAGCTTCTGTTTTATTTGGATCAGGACTAACTCCATTAACAGAAATAATATGGCCCAAAAATGTTACACTCTGCTTTGAAAGATCACATTTATCAATGTTCAGTGTAATACCGGCTTCTTGAATCTTTCCAAGAACGGTATACAGACGAGCATCATGCTCCTCCTGTGTTCTCCCCCACACCAACACATCATCCATGTGGCAAACTACACCCTCTAATCCCTCCGTAACCTCTGTTACCATTCTGTTCTGGAAATGCTCAGGGGCAGAAGCTATACCGAAGGGTAGCCGTTTAAAATAATAACGACCAAAAGGTGTAATAAAAGTTGTATATTTTGCAGTATCTTCAGTTAAAGGGATCTGCCAGAACCCCATATTAGCATCTAATTTACTGAAAATGTTAGCTCCTGCTAACTTACCGAGTGTTTCATCTACAGAGGGAAGAATATACTTCTCTCTGCACACAGACTCATTCAGCTTGGTGAGGTCAACACATATACGTACAGCCCCTGTCTTTTTAGGAACAACCACCATTCCTGAGCACCAATCAGTTGGCTCCTCAACTCTACTAATCACCCCCAAACTTTCCATACGGGACAGTTCTTGCTTGACTTTGTCCATCAAAGGAAGTGGAATCCTTCTGGGCGTCTTTAATGAAAATGGTTGAGCTCCTGGTTTCAGTTTGATGGCATAAGGCTGTTTCACTTCTCCCAAACCACTGCATAGCTTTGGATAGCTAGTTTTTAATGTTACAACAGTTATCTCATTTAATCTAGCTACAAGCTCCAGCTTCTGAATGGCTGGTCTACCCAAAAGTGCAGTTTGCAGGTGTCTCATAATATACACACTTTCTTGTATCTCTTTTTCTCCTTTTTTCATTAACATCTCAGCAACCCCCACAATATCCAGTGCATTTCTCCCTGGTCCTAGCAGCTGCCTGGTAGCTTTTTTCAGGGGGGGGGGACTCTTGTCTCTATAGATGTCTCTGTACATGGCGTATGGCAGGACCGTAACATCAGCACCAGTGTCAATCTTGAATGAGATGTTTCTTTTATTTATTTCAACATCCACCCGCCAAGGCTCATCTCCCTTGGTAATACTGCCTAAAAACAAAGAGTCATCTTTTTCGACAGCATGTACAGTCTTGAGCGTCCTACACACCCTCTTATAATGTCCCTTTTTCCCACATAAATGACAGTTTTCCCCATTTGCCGGACAATCACGTTTGGGATGGGATGGAGAGCAGCCACACTTATAACATTGAGAAATCTCCCTTTTATTATTTGTAGTAGTGCGCAACTTAGGTTGGTATTTAGCCTTGGCATGCTTAACACTGCTTTTGTACACTCTGTCGACAGATTTTCCATTTTCTGTCTCCGATCTGATGCCACTACGCAGACAGGATTGCTGCCGTTTCACCTCTTCACTTTGTCTCGCCGAATTAATGGCCTTTTCCAGTGTCAAATCTGGGTCGAGCTGCATACGCTCAGATAATCTTTTATCCTGCAATCCCACCACCAGTCTGTCACGAATCAGTTCATCATGTAGCGCTCCATAACTACAATGTTCTGCTAGCGCATACAGTGAAGTAACAAAGGCATCTACGGTTTCATGCTCCTCTTGTTTGCGCATGTTAAACCTGGCTCGCTCATAAATGACATTTTTCTTAACAACGAAGAAAGCTTGAAATCCATCACGAACTCCTTGATACGTGTTTCTTTGGTCAGTTGGTAATGCTAATCCCCGCAGAACATCATCTGCCTCGTCTCCCATGCAATAAATGAGCGTGTTAACTTGATTCTCCTGAGAACTAGAATTCAAGTTACTTGCCAAACGAAACCGTTCGAATCGCCGTATCCACTTGGCCCACTCCTGCGGCTTCGTGAAGTCGAAAGATTCCGGCGGCTGGATGCTGAACGTTGCACATGGACCAGCAGAAGCGACTCCCTGTACGTTGTCATCAGCCATGTCTCCGGTAGAATTGCAGCCTCCGATGATTTACACTACAGCACTCCTGACACCATGTCGTGTTTTTAAGAAAAATGCGCTGAGTCGAACTGTATCATCGTTATCAGTTTATTCCCGGATCACCAAACATCCAGCCAGACTTCATTGCCACAATCAACCTCACCTGGACTACTTAAGCCTGTCGCTCCATGACGTCACCACAGGTGGCCATTTGTAGTCTTAACTATGCATAACATTAACACCACAGAAATAGAGACGGATAAACTGGTGAAAGAGGAACTGTTTGACTAATGTTTATATCAGATAAACCAAAATCTTTTATAACATTTTCTATCTCCCATCCAAAAGAATTTAATTTCTTCTTTTCTTTTTCCCAACTAGATTTTAAAATGTCTTGACATGGATGATTTTCATCATGGCCCTTTAAATTACACCAATAATTGGACTTTAACTGTAATCTTCTGAGATTAAGTGGCATCTCTCCCATTTCTATCAGCAAAGCTGACGTTGGAGTTGTTCTAACTGCTCCTGTACATAACCTCAAGGCTTGATACTGAATACTATCTAATTTTTTTAATAGTGTTTCTGATGCTGACCCAAATACAATACTTCCATAATCAAATACAGACCTTATTAACCCAGTATATATTGATTTCAATGCCTTCCTCTCAGCACCCCATTCACTTCCCACCAAACACCTCATTACATTTAAAACTCTCTTACATTTATTCACTACTTTTTGAATATGATTTTTCCAAGTAAGTTTTTCATCCAACCATAAACCCAATAACTTAAATTCCCTTACCCTTTCTAATTCATGATTATATATTTGCAGTTTTAAATTTTCAGATGCTTTCTTCCTTGTAAAAAATAAAGTCTTTGTTTTGTCTATAGAAATTTTAAATCCCCATTTAAATGACCAGTCTTCTATAATACTAATTGCTTCTTGTATCTTTTTAACAATAAACTTTAAATTTTTCCCCCTCTTCCATATTGCTCCATCATCAGCAAATAAAGAACACCCCATTCCACTTTCCAAATTGTCAAACATATCATTAATCATAATAGAAAAAAACAAAGGACTCACTATACTTCCCTGAGGTGTACCATTCTCAACAAAAAACTTTTCTGACAATTGTTGTCCTATTCTTACTTGTGTTGATGTGTTGATCTATCTTGTAAAAAAATCTTTTATCCAATAAAACATTGATCCATTAATTCCCATTTTTTTCAATTTAATTAAAAATCCATCTTTCCACATCATATCATAAGCTTTCTCTATATCAAAGAAAACAGCCACTACACTCTCCTTGTTAACTTGCCCTTTTCTGATTTCATGTTCTAAACATAATAAAGGATCCATAGTGCTTCTCCCTTTTCTAAATCCACTTTGACATTTTGATAAATATCCCCTCTTTTCAACAAAATAGCTCAATCTTTCATTTACCATTCTCTCCATTATTTTACAAATATGAGAAGTTAAAGCAATGGGTCTGTAACTTGCTGGGTTTGACTGATCTTTACCTGGCTTTAAGATTGGAACTATGATTGCTTCTTTCCATGCCACAGGTAAAATACCCACTTCCCATATCTTATTATAGAATTCCAATAAAACCTTCTTAGATGAATTGCTAAGCTTATTAACCATAATGTAAGAAATATTATCTTTTCCTGGAGATGAATTTTTTGATTTTCCTAAGGCATTGTTTAATTCAAATAAAGAAAAGGGACTATTCAATAAATCATTATGTCTTACATTTTCTTCTAATAAATTTACATTTTCATTAATTGTACAATTTCTTCTGCGGTTTTCTTCTACACTTAAATTATTACAACTATGAACTTTAACAAATTTTTAACTAACATATTTGCTTTCTCCTCCTCAGTCACAGCAATAACATTTCCATCTTTCAAAACTGGATATCCATAGAAGAATTTATCATATCAACATCCAAATCTATATTAACTTTTTGCATCTCTTCATCATTTATTATTTTATATTTTTCCCAATCAACATTTCCAAATATCCATCTTTCTAAGTTCTCATTAACACTTTTTCCTATTTCTTTACCAATTTCAATAAGTATAGGGTAATGATCACTACCTATAGTTGATTCTCTTAATATTTTCCACTTACTAATCCCAGCCAAATTCTTTGAAACTAAAGTTAAATCTAACACTGATCCTGATCCATTTCTAATATTAATTCTCGTCCCTTCTCCATTATTAAGACAAACCAAATGTTTTCTATCCATTACTTCTTCCACCACTTCTCCATTTGCATCATTCCTATTACCCCACAAAGTACTATAAGCATTGAAATCTCCACAACAAATGAACTTTCTTCCTATATTTTTAAACATTTCCTCCATTTCCTCTAAATCCAATTTTTTACACGGATTATAAAAATTTAATATATTAATACTTTCTTTATTAATCCAAATTTCCACAGATAACCATTCTAGTGAAGCTCCTTTTCCTAAAAATCTATACTGTATTCCTTGTTTTATAAATATTACACATCCTCCTCCACTTTCTTGTTCCCTATCTCTTCTAATACTATTATACCCTCTTATGACAAAATCTAACTCTGGTTTAAGCCATGTTTCTTGAATACAAATAATATCTGGTTTATTTTTCAAATAGTTTAAATATCCTTTAAATTCTTGTCCATTTGCTAACAAACTTCTTGCATTCCATTGTAAAATAAGCATTAAATTCTTCCTCCACCTTGCTTCCCATCTATTTCAAGCCTTTTATTTATCAACTCCCAAGATAAATCCTTCACAGCTAGAAATTTTTCTGCACCTTTCACTATAATCTTGATTTTTTCAGTTTTCTGTTTCACCTGATCAGTACAATTAATAACATAAGCCATGAATAAAATTAATTTATCCATTGTAATTTCCATTCCTGACATTGTTTTTTGACTTGATTCACAATTTGGACTAGAAGACACTTGCTGATTTTTCTGAACTATTCTTTTTTCTTGAACACTTTTTGCTGCCTCTGCATAAGAAATGTTTTTAACTACTTTCAGCTGTTGAATTTCTGCTGCCTTTTTCCTTGCTTCACAACCTCCATATGCTACATTATGCTGACCACCGCAGTTACAACATTTCAACTGTACATCTGCTCCACATTCATCATATCGATGATCTCCACCACATTTAGCACATCTTTGCTTCCCTTTACACACTGATGCAATGTGACCATACCTTTGACATTTGTAACAGCGCAAGGGAGGAGGAATATAAGGTCTAACAGGAAAACTCAAGAACCCAATTTTCACTTTATCAGGAAGAACATCACCTTGAAACTCCAGAAGTATCGAAAAACTTTCTATTTTCTCCCCATCCACAGATTTTAACAATCTTTTCAATCTCCGCACTTCACCACCATGTATATTTCTTTTAAGTTTTTCTAAATCTTCCTCAAGCGGAATACCTGTGATTACACCACGTGATACTCTGTTTTCTCCAACAATTTTCTTTTCACTCACAACCTTTTTACAAATGTTATCAATCCGCATGCTTTTATTCTTTTGTTCTTCAGACTTACATTTTATCAACATATTACCATCTCGCAAGATTTTTACAAACTCAACCTCCCCTATTTCCTTTTTTATTTCTCTAGACACTGCTATCGGACTGAGGTTTATGTTCATATCTTCCTTCCTGAATTTAAGTATTACCTTAAACTCCTCATTTACCATTTTCCTCCTAACCACTCTGTTTTCTTCATCTGAACTATATTCTTCTAAACTTCTCTTACTATTTAGGTTACCAATCTCTCTATCATCTTTCGAAACTTTTTCCTTCCCTCTACCCCTTCCTCTACCTACCGTAGTCCATTCGTCAAAATCCATATCATCTTCATCACCACCCCCATCTACCTTTGTGGTCATCCCAATCCAGTCACACTCCAGTTTATGCCAACCGCCAAAATAACAAATCCCTTTGTAAAGTTGTTTCAAAAACTCTCGCGCCGCTCTCTCTGAAGCCACACCACCTCTTTTGAAACCCTCATGATGGAAGTTGGTTCCTCAGATACATTTTATACTATTTTGAAATATTGCCCTCCTGGCCCTGCTGGGACTTTTCTTCAGGATTTCGCTGACTTTTTATCTTCTATAATTAGATTGGGAAAGGTCTTGATTGTGGGTGATTTTAATTTGCAGATTGATGATGTTACTTCTATCCCAGCAAGAGATCTTATATCACTGACAGAGGCGCTTAACTTTACACAGTATGT
The DNA here is from genome assembly GCF_002775205.1 of Xiphophorus maculatus. NCBI lineage: Eukaryota > Metazoa > Chordata > Actinopteri > Cyprinodontiformes > Poeciliidae > Xiphophorus > Xiphophorus maculatus. Next base: position 7,734,187 of record NC_036455.1, on the reverse strand, counting down.
GTCAGGTCCCACACACAACAAGGGTCACATGTTAGACCTGGTTTTTGCACTGGGCTTGCAAATTACCAATGTGTGTGTGGAGGATGTGCTTCTCAGTGACCATTACTGTGTTTTCTTTGACTTGATGGTGCCATCTGAACCTCGGCCTGTATTTACTAAGGCAAAGAGGAGAATCATCACAGAGGCGACAGCCATGCTTTTCTGCGATAAGTTTGATCCTTCTCTTCTTAATAATCTCACTGAAACTGACTGTTTTGTGAATTGTTTTAATAGCCAATGTGCTGATATCTTGGATCAAGTAGCGCCAGTTAAGGCTAGGAAGGCACCACAGGAAAGTTTCTGTCCTTGGATAAATGATGAAATTATGTCTCTGAGGAGAACATGCCGCCAGACTGAACGTTTATGGAAGTCTACTAAATTGGAGGTCCATAGGCTGCATTTAAAGGACTTAATATTGTTCATAAATAAGAGGATTGAGGAGGCCAGGGCAAGTTATTTTAAATGTCTGATTGCCTCAAATAAAAGAAATCCTAAAGTGCTCTTCGACACTATCAGCTCTCTTGTGTCACCTGTTTCTGTAAATCCTCGTAACTCTACAATTAGTTGTGATGAGTTCCTGGATTTCTTTATTGATAAGGTCAAAGTAATAAAGGACAGCTTGCCTCCTTGCCATGGTTCCCAGCATTTGGAACCTCCCACTCAGAGCTGGGCCTCATTTGAGCCTGTCACTGTGGAAGACATCTCAACCATCATGAAAAAAATGAAACCGTCCTCTGGTACTTTAGATGTTCTTCCTTTTAAACTGTTTGTGAGGGTTTTTGACTCCATTGGGCCCTATATTGCTAAAATGTTTAACATGTCTTTGCTTAGTGGTGTGTTTCCTTGTCTTTTCAAACATGCCATTGTGGAGCCACAGTTAAAGAAAACGGGACTGGACTCTTCCGAACTCAAGAATTTCCGGCCAATATCCAAGACCCCTTTCTTGGCCAAAGTCTTGGAAAAGGTGGTCTGCACCCAACTTAGATCATTTTTGCAGGTAAATGACATTTATGACACTTTTCAATCTGGGTATCGTGAGTTTCACTCCACTGAAACAGCCCTGTTGAAGGTGTTTAGTGATATTATGATGGCAGCTGACACCGGTAAATGTTCTGTGCTGGTTTTGTTGGATCTGTCATCGGCGTTTGATACAGTGGACCATGGCATCCTGATAAACAGGCTCCAACATTTGGTTGGAATGTAGGGTTGCGTTTTGAAATGGTTCACCTCTTACCTGGTTGGCAGAACTTTTAGTGTGTCAGTGGGAAATGCAGTGTCTGATTCTGCAGAGCTTTTGTGGGGTGTGCCGCAGGGATTGGTCTTGGGACCTGTTCTGTTCCTGCTGTACCTACTTCCTCTGAGCAGGGTCATCCAGAAGTTCAGTGATGTGTCCTATCATCTGTACGCCGATGATCTGCAACTGTACTGCTCTTTCAAGCCAAGTGAGCCACATAAACTTTGCACTCTCACTAGTTGCTTGGCCGAAGTGACAAAATGGCTCACTGAAAACAGCCTATTATTGAACTCCAACAAGACCGAGACCTTGATTGTTGCTCCTGACAGTGGTGTGCCTGGAATTAAGCAGCACCTCGGAAACTTGAGCTGCACAGTTAAAAGCAACCTGCGCAACCTGGGTGTTTTCATGGATGGAGCGATGTCTATGGAGCGGCACATAAATCAGCTTGTTAGGAACTGCTTTTTCCAAATTCGGAACATTTCTAAACTTCGTAAGATGGTGACTTATGGTGAGCTTGAGATGATTGTTCATGCTTTTGTCTCATCGAGATTGGATTATTGTAACAGTCTGTTCACATGTCTTAACAAGAGGGAGTTTGCGCGTCTGCAGGTTGTACAAAACTCTGCTGCACGCCTGCTCACTCGCACTCACAGGAGGGAACATATTACACCCATCCTCAAAAGCTTGCACTGGCTGCCTGTATCTTACAGGATGCACTACAAAATCCTGGTACTGACTTTTAGAGCTCATCATGGACAGGCGCCAGACTATATTAAGAACCTCATCCAGCCTTATGTTTCGACTAGGAGTCTCAGGTCGTCCAATCTGAACTTGCTGATGGTTCCTCGGACCCTTTTTAAGACTCGAGGAGACAGATCTTTTAAAGCTGTGGCGCCTCGCCTCTGGAATGAGCTACCTTGTACCATTCGATCTCTGGATTGTATAGACACTTTTAGGAAACAACTTAAGACCCACTTTTTTAAACTTGCTTTTTAGCTTAATACTGTGTTTTATTGTTTTGTATGTTGCTTTTAATTTATTTATTTTTTACACTTTGTGCAGCACTTTGTGACCCTGGTACGGTGGCCGACAGGTGCAAATGCGCAGCAAAAGAGAAAACATGCAAACAAACAAAAAAACACGCGCACAAATTAAATGTGGCAAGCAAAAAGCGAATAAAATGCAGCAAACAAAAAGAGAGATGCAAACAAAAAAGAAGACACCCCCGAATGAAATGCTGCAAACAAAAAGTGAGATGCAAACAAAAAAGACACAAAGTCTATCACGCTACCCATAAATTATTCTGTTATTCTTTAATATTATAAAAGACGGCATATCTGAAAAGAAATATAGTAATACGTACCTTTACTTTCTTTCAAATTTCTTTCTCTGAATCTTGCATCTGGTCCCATAGAAATGAATACTATTTTCTTTGACTCCCCTAGTGGTCTGGAGCACTTCCGTTTTCAACACTTTTTGTTAGCTGCATTTCATTCGGGGGTGTCTTCTTTTTTGTTTGCGTCTCTCTTTTTGTTTGCTGCATTTTATTCGCTTTTTGCTTGCCGCATTTAATTTGTGCGCGTGTTTTTTTTTTGTTTGCATGTTTTCTCTTTTGCTGCGCATTTGCACCTGTCGGCCACCGTAACCTGGTCTGTGAAAAGCGCTATAGAAATAAAGTTTACTTACTTACTTACTTACAACCAGTTTAGCTGTAGTACCACCATCTACTGGGTTCAAGTATGAGGCACAACATACACTAAAGGAAAACTAAAAACTTTTAATCTTCAATGAAACGTTACACTTTAACTTCTTTCTAAAATACATATAAATACACATAAAAATGGTTTTAACATAAATGCATGCAGCAAAAAAGAGCAAAATATTACAGCTAAAACTAGAGAAAAAAAGCTAAATATTAAAAATAATTACATGTACTTTGTGCAATCAATGCATGAAAATTAGTTTGTGGTGAATCTTGCATTTTCTTTAAAGTACAAATGCGTTTTCTTTCATTTGAGAAGATTTTAATTAGGTAGAGTAAAACTGGTTACAATAATTTGAAAGAAAACTCATTTTACTTTAAAGACAAAACTATCACAAATACTTTTTTTGCAGATGTTTTGAAAACACTCAATTCTGTACATTCTATTGTTGATTTAAAAAAACTACAAAAATAAACCCCACTAACTCTCTCTATGGTACAGAATAATACAAATCAATCCCTCAAGTCCAATCATGTGAGAATGTTCTGGAAGGGAGTCCATGTCCGGTCAAACTCTGTTAATGCATGAAATAGTCAGTGGGCCCCCAAGCCTCTTCATCCATCAGCATCAGTACTGGCACTCCTCAGGGCTGTGTGCTGAGCCCTCTGCTCTTCACGTTGTACACACACAACATACAGTTTGACATAAACAGTATGTTAATACAATAACATACAGTTTATCATTATTGTTTATTAATACAGAATATACCAAAAAAAGCAAGAAAACATCTCTGAAGGAAAATGTGTCATGGTTGCACATCTCCAAGTATCCAAATGATCACATTTAACAAATACAACAATTTTCAGCTTTATAGACATGAAACCCCTCCAGTCTTTCATTCTAGTTTTAAACCAAATCAGTTCTATAGTGAACCTCAACATAGGACATGTATGGAAAATACTTCTACTGCTTTTCACCTGTGTGACGCCTCAAGTGGTGAATTAAACTCACCTTGTGACGAAAACTTTCTCCACAGGTCACACATGAAAATGGTTTTTCACCAGTGTGAATCATCATGTGCTGAGTTAAAACCTGTTTTTGACTAAAACTCTTTCCACAGTTCATACATGAAAATGGCTTTTCACCAGTGTGAGTCATCATGTGCAGAGTTAAATGCTGTTTTCGACTAAAACCTTTTCCACAATTCACACATGAAAATGGCTTTTCACCAGTGTGAATCATCATGTGCAGAGTTAAATGCTGTTTGTGACTAAAACCTTTTCCACATTTCACACATGAAAACGGCTTTTCACCAGTATGAATCATCATGTGCCGAGTCAAATGCTGTTTTCGACTAAAACGTTTTCCACAGGTCACACATGAAAACGGCTCTTCACCAGTATGAATCATCATGTGCTGAGTTAAAACCTGTTTTTGACTAAAACCTTTTCCACATTTCACACATGAAAAAGGCTTTTCACCAGTGTGAATCATCATGTGCTGAGTTAAATAACCTTTTTGACTAAAACCTTTTCCACAGTTCACACATGAAAACGGCTTTTCACCTGTGTGAATCATCATGTGCTTAGTTAAGTCCTGTTTTCGACTAAAACATTTTCCACAGTTCACACATGAAAACGGCTTTTCACCAGTATGAATCATCATGTGCCAAGTTAAATCCTGTTTTTGACTAAAACCTTTTCCACAATTCACACATGAAAATGGCTTTTCACCAGTGTGAGTCATCATGTGCAGAGTTAAATGCTGTTTGTGACTAAAACCTTTTCCACATTTCACACATGAAAACGGCTTTTCACCAGTATGAATCATCATGTGCCGAGTCAAATGCTGTTTTCGACTAAAACGTTTTCCACAGGTCACACATGAAAACGGCTTTTCACCAGTATGAATCATCATGTGCTGAGTTAAAACCTGTTTTTGACTAAAACTTTTTCCACATTTCACACATGAAAAAGGCTTTTCACCAGTGTGAATCATCATGTGCTGAGTTAAATAACCTTTTTGACTAAAACCTTTTCCACAGTTCACACATGAAAACGGCTTTTCACCTGTGTGAATCATCATGTGCTTAGTTAAGTCCTGTTTTCGACTAAAACATTTTCCACAGTTCACACATGAAAACGGCTTTTCACCAGTATGAATCATCATGTGCTGAGTTAAAACCTGTTTGTGACTAAAACCTTTTCCACAATTCACACATGAAAATGGCTTTTCACCAGTGTGATTCATCATGTGCTGAGTTAAATTACCTTTTTGACTAAAACTTTTACCACAGTTCACACATGAAAATGGCTTTTCACCAGTGTGAATCATCATGTGCTTAGTTAAATTACCTTTATGACTAAAACCTTTTCCACAGTTCACACATGTAAACGGCTTTTCACCCGTATGAGTTCTCATGTGAGCATCAAAAGCAGATTTGAAAGCAAAACACTTTTTACAGATGTCACATGAGAAAGGTTTTCTTCTTTCCTGATTTTGGTTCTCAGCTTCAGCAGCTTCCTGGAAGATGACTTGGTTCCTGTTTGGTTCTGATTCAGTGTGGTCTGTTTGCTCATCAACAGGAACCACCATGCAGGTATCAGTCTCCTGTTTTAATCCAATCTGTTCTTCAGCCTGACTGCAGTAAACTTCTTTCTCTTCCACTTTTATCTGATGATCTTCTGGCTCTTCCTGTTCTTGTTTCACCTGCACAGGTTCTAACTCCTCCTGGTCCAGAGTGGATCTCCTCTCCTGGTTATAAACGTTACACTTCAGGGAATCTGGCGAAGAAAACAGAGAAAAAGAGTAATTGTTACCTTTACTGAAGTAAATCGTTTAAGGCAGAAATTAACAAAAAACCATTTGAAAATTCAAGAGCGTAGACAGAGATATAGATGAATCGACATATCCAGCTGACATTTGGAGAATTCTCAAATGAACGGATTTTAAACAAATACTATAAATTATATTCAAATTTAATTTTAGTCCACATTTTTAAAAGCCCTGAGGAACTCCATCCAATCATTCGACTCATGAGCCGATACACCGCGGTGCTTCATTTGCTCTACTGTGACATCAACTGGACAATATATGTAAACTAGAAAATTTCTGAAGAAATTTAACTGGGGCCTGCCAAAGCGTGTCCGTCGGTATGGGCCCGGCGTTATCATGCTAGAAATTAGCATCGATGCTAAAGAACTCTGCAATGTAATCAATAGCATGTGGAGAATCACAAGAACGTTAAGTAAGGTGGACGTGCACCATTCAGTATGATTTAAAATTTGTCAAGGCTTTTATTTTGCAATTTTTGTTAAACTTCATTTCAAAGGGCCAAACTAATCCCATGTATAACAGTCATTGGGTTAAATCAGTTATATAATGCTCAACAGAGCAATTACCTGATTTAAAAATATTCAAGGCTTTTATTTTGAAATTATTATTATGCTTCATTTTAAAGTTTTGAACTAATCCCATGTGTAACAGTTACTGAGTTAAATCAGTTATATACAGCCCATAGCAGCAAGTAGTTCTAAAGGCCAGTTCTCAGTCCTGATCTGTTTCAACTGAGGGTTCCACTATAGTTAGAACTACAGTGATGCGTATTTGTAGTCCTAATCAGCAGCCAATAGCCTCTTGAGTTCCGTTGCTATGGTAAATAATTTTCTCAGCAAAGTGTGAACTGTTAGTGAGAGAGGCTGGGGCAGAGAATACTCTCTTTGAGCCAGCCAGTTTTACTGAAAAAAAGCATTGAAAACAACTCCTTTCCATTCGGGAACCGTAATACATATTCAAAAACCGTTTGAAGCGTATGAGAGGGCAATGTGTCTTCTGCGATAGTCCCGAGATTCATATCTCTACCTCACTCAGAGCATTTACAGCGATGAAAGAAATGGTTTGCCCAGATCTGAAATGTTTGAGAAATATATGGGAGAGAGCCTGAGACAGCCTGAGAAAATCCTGTCAAAATGACTTTGCTCTGAAGCACCGTGACAGAAAACCGTACGGTCTAGATAAATTTCGAAAACATTTTACCGGAGCAGACATGCGTATCAATGTCAGGACCGATTTTGATACCAATCGTGCGATATTTGTGGGCGTGATGGCGATTTCAAAATTATTTTGGGGTGAAAAATTCCTTCATTTCTCACTCTAGCGGAGATCTAAAGGCCCTGACTCTCACTCTAATTTTAGGAAAAATGAAAAACTTTGGGTCGCTTAGAGACAAATTGTGGACAAACCGTAATTGGTATCGACGAGCCGTCTTCACTTTCGAAGAGATCACGGACGTATCTACAAAATGAAATTTGAATGGCATTTCTACGTGAATTCGTGACGACACAGAAAATCCTCAAAAACAGGGTATTTGAAGGATTTTTCCCATTGACTTATAATGGGGTTTTTTTCGTAGTTTTTTGCGAATTATGTCGCCATGTTAACCCCGAATCCCACCAAAAGTAATAGCTCCAATGGCGTGAATTTTCTGCACGTTTTGATACCTCATTTGTAGGTGTGCACGCAGCGGTATGAGCCGCATTAACGGTTACGGAAGAAAAATAAAGAATTGGGAGAATAGTAATAGGTTCCTGCCATTGCTTTGCATGGCAGGCCCCAAATAGGCAACATGAAAACAACACGAAGCTTTACAATGAATAAACAAGTTTAAAATGTTTGTGATTCTGATACATAAATTCTGATTAATCTGGTTGTATGAAACAATGGCTGGATCCAAAAGAAAACTAGAAACAAATAGAAAAGAGGGTTGTGATTGGCTTGTTACTCGCTATGTCACCAGGGACAACGATTTATTACTAAAAAATAAAAACTTTAACTGCTCAGGTTTAGGTGAGTTCTCTGTCTTACCCGCTTCATTACTCAACACATCACTAATGTAAAGTTTGATCTTTGTTATTTGCTTGTCAAACGGGAAAAAATAAACTATAAAAGCAATTTTCAAGTTTTTTGGACATTGAACTTCTTTTATTTATGTAACTGGGTGGTATATTAGTTGAAAAATGTGTTTACATGAAGTAGCTGTAAATTCCCACCCATATTGGGCCCATGAATGCACCTTTGCCCATAGTCATTGTGCCCCTTTTCCCCATAGACTATAAATAAACGCCTCATGGACCGCTCTTGCCTATTGTTACTGAAGAGATTTAAGGCGGCCATCTTGGAGCGGTCGACCGTTCCACTCAGCTTTATGTTTAACAGACTCAATGACGTATCAGCGCATTTATCAATCATAACTCGCTAAATACTAAACAGATATTCACCAATTTTTCTGTAGACCTTATTAAAATGTTAGCAAGATTTACAAGGAAATGATTTTTAAAGTATTTTTGAATGACTGATATAAGGTTGAGCATATTTAACTATTCTTAGTGGGGAAAACAGAATAGAGTCAGAATAGAATGTGTTGATATTTCTGTATTATGATTATTTTACAAAGCACACAACCAGTCATAATTTTTAAATATGTTATTTAGTAATATCAATACATATTCATATAAATATACAAACACAAAATAATACAATCAGAGAGAAATAAAGATGCTTAAATAATTATTAATGCTGAATAATATGCACTAAACTACACATATTTATATGGACATGCGTATATACATAATATCTATATAGGTTTTATTCATGTTTTCCAGCTGAGGAGGAGCTTAAGAGAGATTCAGCAGCTGAGATTCATCAGTGCAGTGAATCCGTCTCTCCTTAAAGACATTCCCCACTTCTTCCTCACATGGTCTTTATGAAACCTTCAAAACAAAAACAGGAGCTATTTTACTTTAGACAGAGTGAAAGAATTTCATATAAATAAGAGTCTTTGCCACCTTGTGTGGAATAATCTAAATCAATGTTAGGGAATATTTAAAACTTTTTAAGATTTACAAAATCTCGGTTAGCCTTCATAGCGGGGCTGAACCCCGGTATTACACTAAGCTGATAGCTAATATTAGCTGTTGTTTTGTCAGTGGACATAAATACAGTATAGTAATATTCTAATCACAAAATATAAACTGTAATATGTCCATCTTACTTGTGAAACGTTATCCCCCGAGATCTCGCGTCTTTAGTCTGTCGATCTGAACACAAATATCTAGCAGTGCTGAGGCATCTTCTGCTGTTTTGGTTTAGCCAAGTAGGAGGGACGACCGCTCCAAGATGGCCGCCGTATTTCCTACGCCAGAGCAGCCATGCGGGGTCTACTCATTATATTATGTCTATGCTTTTCCCCACCTTCACTTCCGGTTCACAGCATTGTCGGGCTTATTAGTGCAGATAGGCACCGGGTGTGGCAGCCAAGCTATGAGTGTTGTTGTGTGCAGTTGGATGTCTGTCGGATGAGCGCTGGCGCCGCAGGATCATCAATATATGTGCTGCTGGTAGGATAAATGGATTTTTGATGTGTCACTTGTGGCTGGTTCTGTGTAACGTCAGTGTCGCTTTTTATATTGTTGCTACTAGGCCTGTCACGATAACAAATTTTGCTGAACGATTAATCGTCTCAAAAATTATTGCGATAAACGATAATATTGTTTGAAGACCATTTTACACTGATTTAATGGAAATGACGTAATAATGCATGCGATTTCCTGCCAAAGATAGATACACTTTATTTTCAAAAGAACACTAAACACTGGAACTGATGAACAAAACAAAACAATCAAAACCATAAATAACATGGATTCTCAGTCTCCATTAATAAAAAATCTACTTGAACAAAAATTAAACAACATAAAGCCAAAGTGGAAATAAATACTGCATTCAACCAAAAGAGTGCAGATTATAAAGTCTGTATATCATGTTGCCCTATAGTAATAATTAGATTTAAATAGAGAAGATGGGCACATCGACTACCCGATGCAATAGTTCACACTACACAATCCCCCCCCTCTCCATACGACAATTTTAGAACGTTGATCGTTCTCTAAGATTGTCGCTTGCGATTTCGTAACCGATCATCCTGTAGTGTGTGGTGTGTGCTACTAATTTGATTTGCAGTTGTTTTAAGTCTCAGACTGCTCCTAGTGTTTGTTCTGGGTTGCTGTGCTTCATTGGGTTTTAAATTAGAATAATAAAGTCTATTTTTAATATTATAAAAGTATGTATAAATAAAATATATTTTGTATACTACTTCTGTTTCATAATTTTAAGCCAGACTTGCCTGGGTACTTTTAATAGGGAGAGCCTAGGCCACTTGATATTATTTGAAACTCCACGTCGTCTGTCACGATCCGGGTTTTCTCATGTGTTACACCTACGTATGAAACATCACCTCAATGCAGCAGTGGCTTGTTGATTGGACTTTTATATGAGGTTTAGTTTGACAGATAATAACACCTCTATTATTGTTTCATGCTGTTTGCTTTGCAAGGCTTTACTAGCTTATATATGCACGTTCCAATTAGTAATTACCTGAGATCATTGGATGAAGCTGAAGTTGGTTTCCGATTCCAGCTTCTGATTCACAAAATCACTTAAGGGTGAGTCCAATTAATTTTTCACTACCTTCCACATCTTTAATAGAGTCTAGTTTAAAAACTACAACAGCTAGACTCTTCTGACCTGGACTGGGTTAATCTGCTCTCACAGCAGAATATTTATAACCATGTTTCTGATTTGTGAAACTTCAATAAAGGTTGATTTCACCACTTTTTAATCTCTGTTATAGTATAACTGCTCAAATTCCCAAACTACCATAACACCTAAACTCTTGAAACCTGGACAAGATTATTTTCAACTAACAGCAGAATATTTAAAACCATGTTTGTGATTTGTGAAACTTTTATCCGATTTGTGGAACTTCAATAAAATGCCATTTTTACCCATCTTTGCATCCAGCTCATATTAAAACTGCTCTAATGCCAAAACTACAACAACTACGTATTTCAAACTTGGACTAGATTATTCTTCTCTAATAGCAGAATATTTTAATTCATGTTTGGGATTTGTGAAACTTCACTAAAGTTTAGATTACTATTCACACTTGTTCCATGCAGTTTTTTAAAATTCCAATTCAATTCTAATTCAAAACCACTTAATTAATCCTAATGGGAAATTAAATGTTGGTGTTACTCATGAATTCTTCCAAGAGTTATTGTAGATGGAGATGGTTGTTGGAAGGAAAGATCTTCTGTAGCCGTCTGTTACATAAAGTTTCACAAATCAGAAAAAAGTTTCACAAATCCCAAACCAACTTCAGCTTCGTGTAGTTAAAGGAGGAAAAGCCATAAAAGGTCATTTTATTTCTACATCAATAAGCCATTTTTACAGCGTAATTGTGATTCCTGCGTTCATTTACCGGTTAACAAAACATTTATACGGGAAAAGAACATTTACTAAAATGATCCTCATACAGAAAGGTGCAGACATTTAGACCTTAACCTGCATCCAAACGCTGGTGGTTCCTACCTATTCGGTGTAAGATTATCTGGGGCCTCCGGGAGAAATCCAGCAGTCTGCGATGATCATCCATCTCTTCCTCCGACTTGACGATGATTTCTTTAAACTCTGTGAATGTTTCTTCAGCAGCAGTTAACGGCTCGTTGATAAACTCGTTTAGAGAAACAGTCGAACATTCAACCAAACAGACCATGCGCCATTTTCTTTGTCTTCTTCTTCTTCTTTGGGATTTTATGACTGTCGTTCATTCATGTCATTGCATTACCGCCACCTTGTGGATCTTACGATCATCACATCTAAAGATTTCTCATACAGTGCCAGTTCTCTTTGAAAGACGTAAAATCTTTTCTTCCACTTTATCTAAATAAAACAAATACAATATTAGTATTCCAGTTTTCCACAAATCCAAAGTTAATATTGTCTTCTGATTCGTATCTCCTACATCCCGCAACATGTTTCACAGTTTCTTCACTCCACCAGATCAGAACCTTTCCTATAGTTTCCGTATATCCACAATGATCGCTGCTGCTTTGTTCGGAGTTACCGCTGGTTCCGCCCATCCTGTGGCTTATTGAGAGCCGATCAGCACCGGCTTGTTCACTGAATTGTGGTGCTGGTGGTCGAGTGTAAATGACTTTTAACGGTTTTATCTATTTGATTTTTCTACCGGTATTTTAATAATAGTTTGTATTTATTTCTTTTTTAGCTCTGAGGATTGAAGGTGGTGCGTTTGGCCCAGATGGTGGCGCCCCCTGTTGCTGTGGCTGTCCCGTGATCAACATAAATCGATTGAGGGAAATCCAACGAGTGTGTGACGTCACGGTGTTTGGTGATTCTTTGCTCGGGAGCCTCCGATCCAGAACCTGTCAGCACCTACCGCCAAGCCTCGGCAACTCAGCTTAGTTTCTCCTAACTTCTTCTCATCTACATAGAAGTATTATTTAATTTTACTGTTTTTATTTTAATAAATTATTATAACTTTGAAACAGTGTCTATTGCAATTCACTCTAAATTTCCCCTCTCGCTGCTCCTCTTTTTATTCAGACTTGGGAAACCCTAGTTACAGAAGTTAACAGCTGCTAGAAAAAGCAAATTAAAGTAAGATAAATGAGTACATATGAAAATAAGAAATTTAAAATCTAACAAATAGCTAAAAATTGTAATTTATACCAGGTGAGTCTTTCTCCCCTACAATGTGGACCGGTACCAGTACTGGACTGATTCTGATCCTTCAAATGATTCTAACATAACTTAGAAGTTGATGTAAAAATAATGTTTGTTTTGGCCACAAAATGATTATGCTCAGCAGCAAACAACAAATCACCAACTACAGCATAGAGCAGCTCATCCATGTAGCAGCTATGTAGCCTGACGTAAAAACATTTTGCTAGACAATGTCAAACATTGAGAAGTTTAAGTTATTGTTATCAAACCTTATCAAACACGGAGTTTTGAAGCCAAAAGTACCTCAGAAATATACAGAGCCAACCATGAGAATCAACTCGTTTAAAGTTTAAACTCAGGTTCACACAAACACAAAGACCCTATAAATGTTGGGCTGTTGAACTGGACCATTCAAGCTAATTTTCTGTTAGCAGCTTTACAAATCTTTTACATGACATTACCAAGACACATTAAAACAAACCTTTATCTTGGCTTTTTTCTTTTCTTCCATATTGTTTCTTTCTATCAATAAAAAAATCATTTCTACATACATTATCAAATATACGTATATATTATTGTAAAAACAAACCACTTAATAGTGACATTGTGTGGTTTTGATATTATGACAGAAATTATTACTAAGAAAAAGAAATAAAATCAGCTCCACTGAGGGGGCCCCCTAGTGGCCCTGGGGCCCTAAGTGGCTGCTTAGTTTGCTATGCCTTGTGCCGGCTCTGGCAATCAAAGCAGGAAAATTAATTTGTGGTGAATCTTGCATTTTCCTTCAAGTACAAATCCATTTTATTTCATTTGAAAAGATTTTAATCAGAGTAAAACTGGTTAATAAAATTTGAAAGAAAACTCAATCTCATTTTACTTTAAAGACAAAAATATCGCAAATATTTTTTTTCCAGATTTTAAAAAAAACCCACTCAATTCTGTACATTCTAGTTTTGATTTTAAAAACTTTTAAAATAAACCCCACTAACTCTCTCTATTGTACAGAATAATACAAATCAATCCCTCAAGTCCAATCATGTGAGAATGTTCTGGAAGGGAGTCCATGTCCGGTCAAACTCTGTTAATGCATGAAATAGTCAGTGGGCCCCCAAGCCTCTTCATCTATCAGCATCAGTACTGGCACTCCTCAGGGCTGTGTGCTGAGCCCTCTGCTCTTCATGTTGTACACACACAACATACAGATTGACATAAACTGTATGTTAATAGAATAACATACAGTTTATCATTATTATCTTTTGATAAAGAATATGCCAAAAAAAAAAACAAGAAAGCATCTCTGAAGGAAAATGTGTCATGGTTGCACATCTACAAGTATCCAAATGATCACATTTAACAAATACAACAATTTTCAGCTTTATAGACATGAAACCCCTCCAGTCTTTCATTCTAGTTTTAAACCAAATCAGTTCTATAGTGAACCTCAACATAGAACATGTATGGAAAATACTTCTACTGCTTTTCACCTGTGTGACGCCTCGTGGCGAGTCAAACGACCTTTGCGACTAAAGATTTTTCCACAGTTCACACATGAAAAGGCTTTTCATCAGTGTGAATCATCATGTGCCGAGTTAAATGCTGTTTTTGACTAAAACCTTTTCCACAGGTCACACATGAAAACGGCTTTTCACCAGTGTAAATCATCATGTGTTCAGTTAAACTAAGTTTTCGACTAAAACTTTTTCCACATTTCACACATGAAAACGGCTTTTCACCAGTGTGAATCATCATGTGCTGAGTTAAAACCTGTTTTTGACTAAAACTTTTTCCACATTTCACACATGAAAACGGCTTTTCACCAGTGTGAATCATCATGTGCTGAATTAAAACCTGTTTTTGACTAAAACCTTTTCCACATTTCACACATGAAAACGGCTTTTCACCAGTGTGAATCATCATGTGCTGAGTTAAATTAACTTTTTGACTAAAACTTTTTCCACAGTTCACACATGAAAATGGCTTTTCACCTGTGTGAGTCATCATGTGCTGAGTTAAATGCTGTTTGTGACTAAAACCTTTTCCACAGTTCACACATGAAAACGGCTTTTCACCCGTATGAGTTCTCATATGAGCATCAAAAACAGATTTGAAAGCAAAACACTTTTTACAGATGCCACATGAGAAAGGTTTTCTTCTTTCCTGATTTTGGTTCTCAGCTTCAGCAGCTTCCTGGAAGATGACTTGGTTCCTGTTTGGTTCTGATTCAGTGTGGTCTGTTTGCTCATCAACAGGAACCAACATGCAGGTATCAGTCGCCTGTTTCAATTCAATCTGTTCTTCACCCTGACTGCAGTAAACTTCTTTCTCTTCCACTTTTATCTGATGATCTTCTGGCTCTTCCTGTTCTTGTTTCACCTGCACAGGTTCTAACTCCTCCTGGTCCAGAGTGGATCTCCTCTCCTGCTTATAAACGTTACACTTCAGGGAATCTGGAGAAGAAAACAGAGAAAAAGAGTAATTGTTAACTTTACTGAAGTAAATTGTTTAAGGCAGAAATGAACAAAAAACCATTTGAAAATTCAAGAGCGTAGACAGAGATATAGATGAATCGACATATCCAGCTGACATTTGGAGAATTCTCAAATGAACGGATTTTAAACAAATACTATAAATTATATTCAAATTTCATTTTAGTCCACTTTTTTAAAAGCCCTGAGGAACTCCATCCAATCATTCGACTCATGAGCCGATGCACCGCGGTGCTTCATTTGCTCTACTGTGACATGAACTGGACAATATATGTAAAATAAGCAACGTGAAAACAACACGAAGCTTTACAATGAATAAACAAGTTTAAAATGTTTGTGATTCTGATACATAAATTCTGATTAATCTGGTTGTATGAAACAATGGCTGGATCAAAAAGAAACTTGAAACAAATAGAAAAGAGGGTTGTGATTGGCTTGTTACTCGCTATGTCACCAGGGACAACGATTTATTATTTAAAAATAAAAATTTAACTGTGTCTTTCTCCAATAAAGTTTCACAAATCAGAAAAAAGTTTCACAAATCCCAAACATGGATTTAAATATTCTGCTATTAGAGCAGAATAATCCAGTCCAGGTTTTGAAGAGTGTAGTTCTTGCAGTTTTTAAACCAGAGTCTATTAAAGATGCGAAAGGAAATGAAAAATTAGGTGGAATCGGAAACCAACTTCAGCTTCGTGTAGTTAAAGGAGGAAAAGCCATAAAAAAGGTTTTTGGCTCCATTTTATTTCTACATCAATAAGCCATTTTCACAGCGTAATTGTGATTCCTGCGTTCATTTACCGGTTAACAAAACATTTATACGGGAAAAGAACATTTACTAAAATGATCCTCATACAGAAAGGTGCAGACATTTAGACCTTAACCTGCATCCAAACGCTGCTGGTTCCTACCTATTCGGTGTAAGATTATCTGGGGCCTCCGGGAGAAATCCAGCAGTCTGCGATGATCATCCATCTCTTCCTCCGACTTGACGATGATTTCTTTAAACTCTGTGAATGTTTCTTCAGCAGCAGTTAACGGCTCGTTGATAAACTCGTTTAGAGAAACAGTCGAACATTCAACCAAACAGACCATGCGCCATTTTCTTTCTTTCTTTCCGTTTCCTCGTCCTTCTTCTTCTTCTTCTTTTCTATTATGGCGGATCACAAGCAACTTTAAGGTGCATACCGCCACCTACTGTACATGAGTGTGTAGCAGCATTACTTCACATCTATTAAATTCTATTTTTTAATTTTGTATTCTTAAGATAAATAAACAATGCTTTCCTTAATTTGTGAATATCTGTTATGTTTCCTTCATTTCCTAATATACCTTTAAGATTCCATTCATGCCCTATATTTCTAACTATTCTCTTTAATTCTTCCCTTTCGAGTTCATATGACTTACAGTTCATCAATATGTGTTCTACATTTTCTTTCTCTCCACATCTCTCACATTTATCATTATTTTTCCTCCCTATTGTATAAAGCATGTCATTTAAGTAGGTATGACCTACTCTTAATCTACTAATTATTATTTCTTCTCTTCTGTTTCGTTCATTAATGCTTCGAATTCGAACTGACTTTTGTACTTCATATAATCTTCTTCCTTTCTTATCTTCATTCCACATTTTTTGCCATTTCTCCATTTCTTTACTTTTAATAAGTGATTTCCCTTCCCCTTTCCCAAAAGGAATTGAAATTGTTATTTCCCCCTCTAAAGCCCTTTTTGCTGTTTTATCTGCCTTTTCATTGCCTTTTCCTCCTTCATGTGCTGGCACCCAACAAAACCAAACATCAATGCCACCCCTATATAATCTAAATAAAATATGATGAATTTCTAATACTAAATCTTTTCTATCGTTTCCTTCTCCCTTAATACTTTCTACTACTGCTTTGGAATCTGTGCACACCACCACCCTGTCTGGTCGGACCTCCTCAACCCATTGCAAGCTTAATATAACTGCCACCATTTCTGCTGTAAAAACCGACGATCTGATATTCTTTTAGAAATAAATTTATTAAACTCTGATATATATATTCCTATTCCCACATATCCTTTTAAATTCTTAGAACCATCTGTATAAATTTTAAGATAATTGTTATATGTATTTCTTAAATAAATATCAGTCTTGATCCCTATTTCATTTAAATTCCAATCATTTTTCATTGTATTAATTTTTAAATCTACATTAACCTCTGGTATTAGCCATGGAGGAATAACGCTAATTGGATTAAAATGAGCTATTTCCTTGTCCTCTAATCTATACATTTTAATCCATTTCCTAACCATCCATCCAAATCCATTACTTTGGAACTTCAAATATTCCCAACAATTCTGTAAAATAATTGAATTCACATTATCATCTTTATTACTTTTGATTTTCATCCAATATGCTAAAGCTAATTTAATTCTCCTCATTTCCAGTGGAGTTTCCCCAGTTTCAATTAAAAGAGCATTAATAGGTGTTGTTTTTACTGCTCCTGTACATATACGTAAAGCCCTACACTGTAATCTTTCTATTTTTTGTAATGATGTTTTAGCTGCTGCTCCATATATTATACTGCCATAATCTATTATTGATCTCATGAGAGCCCTGTATATGCTTAATAATGACTGTCTATCTGCACCCCAATTATTTCCAGCCACAGCCTTTAATAGATTAATAACTTTTTTACACTTGGTTTCTAAGTTATCTAAATGTGTTTTCCATGAATACGAACTATCCAACCATAAACCTAGATATTTATATTCTGTTACTCTTTCTAACGTTTGTCCATATAATGTTATTGTTTCTATATTAATATTTCTCTTCTTTGTGACAACCATTTAAAACCCCATTCATAAGACCATTTTTCTACTTTACTAATTGCTTTTTTAATATTTCCTACCACATATTTAATATTTTTCCCCTTCATCCATATGACCCCATCATCTGCATATAGTGCAGATTTTATACATTTATCAGTATCATAGAAAATATCATTGATCATAATATTAAATTAAATTGGACTAATTACACTACCTTGAGGTATTCCATTTTCAACATTAAATTCTTTTGAATAATCATTCCCAATTTTTACTCTTATTTTTCTATCTAGCAGAAAATTTGCTATCCAATTATACATTCTCCCACCTATTCCCATCTGTTTCATTTTTATAAGTAATCCTTCTTTAAATAGTGAGTCATACGCTTTTTCTATATCAAAAAATACTATAATCATTAGTTCCTTCATTTTTAAAGCTTTCTCTATTTCATTACTGACTCTAGTTAGAGCATCCATTGTTGATCTTCCTGTTCTGAATCCACATTGATATCCATTAATTAGATTATTCTTCTCAAGAAAGTATCCAAGTCTATTTACTATTATTTTCTCCATCCATTTACTGAAATGAGAAGTTAGAGCAATTGGTCTGTAATTATTTGGACAGGTAGGATCTTTACCTGGCTTATTAAATGGTAATATTATTGCCCTTTTCCAACTATTTGGTATCGATCCTTCTTTCCATATTTTATTAAATAATTTTAATATTAATTTCAGTGTTACTTCCGGCATCTGTCGGAACATAGCATAACATAATTGATCCTCCCCTGGAGCTGAATATCCTGTCCCTTTCAATACTGTTTTTATTTCTTTCATGGTTATATTCATATCTAATGTTGACAAATATTTTTGATATTTTTCTAGTGAATTTTTATGATTTCCAATTTTTTGAATCATCTGCCTTCTATGAGTATCTGTCAACTGATCACCACTATGAACTGCTGCAAATGTCTCACCTAACAACTCTGCTTTATCTTTATTTAAAACCAATACCTCCTGTCCTCTAACTAATGATGGAATATTAACATTATTCTTTTTCCCCATCATTTTTCTAAACATTAACCAAACATTCTGTAATTTTATTTCTGAACCTATTGATGAACAATAATCTCTCCATGTTTTCTTTTTTGCATCCTTTATAGTTTTCCGAGCCTTTGCTATTTTCCTTTTATAATCAATAAGGCTTTCAATTGTTAAATTTTTCTGTAATATTTTAAAAGCTTTATTACGATCTTTAATTGTTTTACTACATTCATTATTCCACCAAGGAACTACTTTCTTCTGACCTTTCACTTTTAATTTTGGTATACTATAATTTGCAGCATTTAAGATATGTTCTGTTATTTGATTTGTACATTCTTCAATATTACCTTTTAATGTTAATACATAACTTGTTTCTTCACATTTTGTTTTAAATTTAAACCAATTAGCTTTATTAAAGCACCATCTTATTAATGTTAACTCTTCTTGTCTATTTATATTGTCATCAATTATTGTACTTACTGGAAAATGATCACTCCCTATTGTAGACTCCCAATTAACATCCCATTCACATGCATTAACAAGACAGTCTGATATTAATGTAATATCAAGACATGAAACTGCATTTTTATGTATATTTACTCTTGTACCTTTTCCATTATTAAGACAAACTAATGACCTTTCATCCATTAATTCTTCCACTATTTCACCATTATGATCTGTCTTCTTGCTACCCCATAGACTATTGTGAGCTTTAAAATCTCCACACCAAACTTCTCTTCTATGTATTTTTCCTATTTCCTTAAATATTTCATTATCAAGATTTTTACATGGATTATAATAATTTATCATTTTAATATTTCCACAAAACTGAGAATCCTAATAACTCAGTGTCTGCTAAGAATGTAACAATATTTTTTGTCTGCTAACACATCTAGTAAGTACCTAGATATATCTGAAGATAGTTGACTGTTCAGAGTACTCATAAAGTTCTGATATTATATCTGAAAACTTTTATAAATTTGTCCTCAGGCTATGACCAAGAAACGGCCTCGCTGTTACTTCTCTTACATCTCCTTCCACCGCAACCAGGAGGACAGAAGTCTCCAAAAATCAGTGCAAGTGATGCAGTTGAGAGACTTGTTGTCTTTCATCAGGTAATTGAAATTTAAAATATGCAAAATTATCTGTCTATTTCCTTTTATAGACATGCATAAATACAGATGTTTGAATGACAGCTTTGAAGATGTCTGGGCATACTTACATTTATTTTCGATGTAACGTGTATCGTAAAGCTGTATGTTTTGTTTCTTATGTTTGGTGTATGTCTTTTTAATTTTAGTCATGCTGCAGTTTAGAGGAGCATCTCCGGGGTCAACAGGGTCTGCAGCCATACCTCCTTGCTGTTGGGCGTCAGAGAAGCAAGATTGACAGCTTCTGCATCGTCATGGATAAGTGCCTCATCCCATGCCAGACAAATGGTTCTCTTGGAGCATTTGATGAGCTATTCAAAGCACATTTTGTGAACATTGTCTTTTCTCCTATTCTCCCTATGGGTATGACGATGTATTTGAAGCATTTGATTGTTGAACACCATAAACTCTTTAAGTTCTTGTATTCACATCGAAATTTGATACCTAAGCATCATTTTATGATCCACTATCCATCTTCCATTAGGAAAATAGGTCCATTGTTACATATGTGGTCTATGAGGATTGAGGCTAAACACAAAATGTTTAAAGAATATTTTAAAAACTTTAAAAATATAACCAAATCACTTGCGAAAAAGCATCAGATGGCCACAGCTTATCATTGGGAAACAATAAGTATTAAAGAAAATGAGCATGGGCCTCTCAAACCATTTTCACTTAAAGATGAAGATGTGGTCAACAGAGAAATGCTTCAAATGATTTCATCAGGAGATGTTTTCTCAACCAGCTGGGTTAGAATTGAGGGTGTTGAATACAGACCAGGACTTGCTGTTTGCAGCACAATTCAAGATGAGATGCCAGTGTTTTGTCAGATCAGTGATGTACTTTTAGTTGACAATACCTTTCTTTTGTTACCTAAACAGCTATTCACAGAAACATTTGATGATCATCATCATGCTTTCAGGATTGTTCAAAGTGAAGAAAGGCATTTAGTAAAGAAAACTTAAATTTCATAAGCCTTTTGATATTCAAAACTGTTATGGCGTTTCTAATGAATGCTTGTTCATCGTACCACAATTTAAAATGTTGGAAACACAGCTGCAAAAATAAAGTGTTCAAAATTGATGTACTTGTGTCAAAATGTTTTCTTAATAATTATTATAATTAATCATAATCATAAAGTAACTTTTTTTGGAGTAAATAAAACTTGAAAGTGTTAAATCAACACTGAAAGTGGTACATTTTGTTCTTGGATCAGTGTTATCCATTATATGGATGAACCCTGTTTTGTGAGTTAAATAAGTAACTCTGATAAAGTGTTAAAATTTTAACTATATTGAAAGTGTTAATTTAACTCTGAAGAGTGTGGACTATATAAACACTGAAAAAGTGTTAAAATCCACTCTGTGGGAGTTAAATTAACACTGGGCTTTTTGCTGGGATCCTAGGTAAGTCCTGTTTGGTGGAAAATATAGTTAATTGTTTCCTAACAACAGACACAGAGGAGTTCACTGTCTCCCTTATTTTCACCGTTTTATTAATGAAAAAGGTGGTCAATTTGTCACAGGCCTCAGAGGAGAAAAGTTTACAGTTAACAGAAGAAGGTGGATTTGTCAATCTGTCAACAATCAAGAACAGAGCACGAGAGTTGTTGGCAGAGGTAGAGATGACATTTGGAAGAAAAAACCTTGCATTTCTCAGTTTATCTTTGAAGATAT
Organism: Xiphophorus maculatus; assembly: GCF_002775205.1. Taxonomy (NCBI): domain Eukaryota; kingdom Metazoa; phylum Chordata; class Actinopteri; order Cyprinodontiformes; family Poeciliidae; genus Xiphophorus; species Xiphophorus maculatus. The sequence goes on along the minus strand of NC_036455.1, from coordinate 7,712,468 downwards.
CTAAATGGGTTTGTAGTTTAGTTTTACGCCACCGACGTTCTGCTTTCCGGGACTCTTTTTTTCCCTTTTCTAACTGACTCAAAATTTCTCCAAGGTGGTTTACGTTTCCCAGAGATTACTTTTGTAGTAACAGGAGCAATGGTGTCAATAACCTTCTGAATTGTAAAAATAAACTTGTCTGTTAAATCACTCAGAGAAGTACAGGAGTGTATAGCAGTTGAAGGAACAGCCTGAATAAATCGATCGGCAGTAGTTTCTGTAATGCATCTTTTTGAAATAACTTGTGTATGGTTGTCTTTTTGAGCAGGGCAGACTGATAGAAGCTGCTACACAATCGGCGCCATCGGACTTCTGACTAACAGCAGGCAAGGCAGGTTTGGTGCCTTGCTCAAGTACTCAACAACTGAGATGGATGTGGGGAGTTTGAACCGGCTACCCATCAGTTACAGGAACCACAGTGGCTACAACCAGTTTAGCTGTAGTACCACCATCTACTGGGTTCAAGTATGAGGCACAACATACACTAAAGGAAAACTCAAAACTTTTAATTTTCAATGAAATTTTACACTTTAACTTCTTTCTAAAATACATATAAATACACATAAAAATTGTTTCAACATAAATGCATGCAGCAAAAAAGAGCAAAATATTACAGCTAAAACTAGAGAAAAAAAGCTAAATATTAAAAATAATTACATGTACTTTGTGCAATCAATGCATGAAAATTAGTTTGTGGTGAATCTTGCATTTTCTTTAAAGTACAAATGAGTTTTCTTTCATTTGAAAAGATTTTAATTAGGTAGAGTAAAACTGGTTACAATAATTTGAAAGAAATCTCATTTTACTTTAAAGACAAAACTATCACAAATACTTTTTTTGCAGATGTTTTGAAAACACTCAATTCTGTACATTCTATTGTTGATTTAAAAAACTACAAAAATAAACCCCACTAACTCTCTCTATGGTACAGAATAATACAAATTAATCCCTCAAGTCCAATCATGTGAAAATGTTCTGGAAGGGAGTCCATGTCCGGTCAAACTCTGTTAATGCATGAAATAGTCAGTGGGCCCCCAAGCCTCTTCATCCATCAGCATCAGTACTGGCACTCCTCAGGGCTGTGTGCTGAGCCCTCTGCTCTTCATGTTGTACACACACAACATACAGTTTGACATAAACTGTAAGTTAATACAATAACATACAGTTTATCATTATTGTTTATTGATACAGAATATACCAAAAAGAACAAGAAAGCATCTCTGAAGGAAAATGTGTCATGGTTGCACATCTCCAAGTATCCAAATGAACACATTTAACAAATACAACAACTTTCAGCTTTATAGACATGAAACCCCTCCAGTCTTTCATTCTAGTTTTAAACCAAATCAGTTCTTTAGTGAACCTCAATATAGGACATGTATGGAAAATACTTCTACTGCTTTTCACCTGTGTGAATCCTCATGTGATGAGTTAAATTCTGTTTTCGACTAAAACCTTTTCCACAGTTCACACATGAAAACGGCTTTTCACCTGTGTGAATCATCATGTGCCGAGTTAAAACCTGTTTTTGACTAAAACCTTTTCCACAATTCACACATGAAAATGGCTTTTCACCTGTGTGAATCATCATGTGCAGAGTTAAATGCCGTTTTTGACTAAAACTTTTTCCACAATTCACACATGAAAATGGCTTTTCACCAGTGTGAATCATCATGTGCCGAGTTAAATCCTGTTTTCGACTAAAACTTTTTCCACATTTCACACATGAAAACGGCTTTTCACCAGTGTGAATCATCATGTGCTGAGTTAAAATCCGTTTGTGACTAAAACATTTTCGACATTTCACACATGAAAACGGCTTTTCACCAGTGTGAATCATCATGTGCTGAGTTAAATGCTGTTTGTGACTAAAAGCTTTTCCACAATTCACACATGAAAACGGCTTTTCACCAGTGTGAATAATCATGTGCTGAGTTAAATCCTGTTTTCGACTAAAAC
>NC_036455.1:7320470-7407970 GCF_002775205.1 Xiphophorus maculatus | reverse complement strand
ATAAAGGCATTTAGAGTGTACTTTACCAAAAATAGTCAAGTACTACCTCTTTATATTCTGTTGACAAGCCATCATGTTATACTAGTACATAACAGAAAATACTGCAATTTAGTATGTCATATATCTTTGGATTTTTTTAATGCTTTGGACTGTTCCGGTATAGCCTAAGGGAAAATTTGTTCCGTTTGGAATGAAAAATTCGGTGATATGCTCCTAAGCCATCTTGTGTTTTTGATTGTTAGAATATTAACAAAACAGATCAACAGGTTTCACACAGACTTCCACAGCAAGCATTTAAACAAGACAATTCATTAGACACTGCAAATTGTTCAAATATATAATAATACCCTGCTGCAGCTGCGTACACAACAAAACACACCTACTCCTGCTACTAAACACGCCAACTGGTGCTGCAATAATATGACATTTCTGTGAAATATCAGCTCTTAGGACAAGAAATACAAAATTAAAATAAATAAAAAAAAGTTTGTAGTGAAAGCTTCTTCATATCCATCCTTTTTTATTCCGATTTAATACAAAAAAACCTTGTAATCAACATATTTATGCATGTGCATCCAACAATGCAATTCTTGAAATACTGCAGAAAACACAACAGCGAGTTTAAATGCAATTGAGAGATCCCAATTTTTTATTGACAACACTGGTGGATGCCATGTCCTTCCTGGCAACGCCTGGTGAACACAGGGACTTCAAGTGACTCAAGAACATCTCCTGTCTTTTATTAATTGAGGCAAAAGTCACACTGACAGTGACTAATACATAACCCAGGTGGCTGTACTCATGTATGTGATCTGTTAACCTGAAAAGCCTTCATGTTCCAAAAACAACCTCAATTTGCATAAACTAGATATGTGTAAATGTAAAGCACATATAAAAACAAAATTAACATGAACGCTTTTCATATACATTAATGAAGATAAGAATTTGTTTCAAGAGTGAAACACTGGTTTTGCCCCAGTTTCAGTGTGGGTAAAAATTGCGTTTTCATACGTCTGATTCATTTAATGTTGGTAACGGTGGATGCCAACATTAAGTTCATCTATGTAGATGTTAAAAAGGTGAGAGGACAGTATACTTCCCTGTCTTACTCCGGAACATGAAGGCTTTTCAGGTTAACATATCACATACACGACATGCTATCCAAGTTAGCAGACATGTTATCCAACCCAAAAATATTAAGGAACTGGGGGACGTGAATTTAAACAGGGCGTGTTTTGTAGTTTACTGCAGCTGCAGCAGCATTAAATTTAATTTATTTACTTACTTTTTATTGTGTCTCTTCTCGCGTATGACAAGCTGACGACTCCTCTCAATATCGCGGACCTCCTGCAGAATGCGCATGCGCTCTTACCATAGGTATGCTATTCTGACATGTATGGCTATCTGATAGAACACCGCTCTGGGCGGCGTGGCGGTTCGACCCAGGACGGGTTCTTAGTTTGGACTATTGCTGCTTGATTTGTAGTGGACTGAACTGTATAATTATGAAATAATGTACAGTTATTATATAATAACTGTACAATAAATAATATTTTATAATATTTTATAATACCTGTACATTATTCCTGTCCTTTATTTTGACAGGAACGGTCGGCTCGTGGTGTTGGACTTTCCGGGTGGTGGTACTCCTTCTGGTTTGGTGCACGATTTTCTTGTATTCTTCTTGTTTGTTTGTTTTTTGTAGGCCACTACCCTGATTTGCACAGCCATCTTTGAGTTGAGCCATAACTGTTATTTTAATGTTTTTAAATGGTTTTAAATTGGTGTATTTTTTTCGACTAGAATGAAAACAATTATGCAATAAATTAAATTATTGAATTGGGTGAAATTGTCTCAAGCCTCATCTGTAGCGGGCCTGTGTGCCTTAAAGGTAACTTTTTAAGTAGAATTATTGCAACCTTATATTTATTAAATTTATGGTCTTAAATTCAAGTTACCCATTTGGATCACACTGGTACCGCCACAGATTTTCATCTAGAGGGATCCCATAAATCACTCCAATTTTTTTTTATTTCTCCCATGATTTTTTTTCTCCAATAGTTTTTTTTACAGATATTATCCACATTCAAAGCCTTATTCTTTTGTTCTTCATTTGTACAAACTACCAATAAGTTTCCATCTCTCAAAATCTTTACCATTTCAACATCTCCAATTTTCTTTCTCTTGACGCCACAATGGGGCTGATGTTATCCTGTTCTTCTTCGTTCTTAATTTTTTTTTTAAAGGTTTTATTGGCTCTAGTGGCCTTTATTTGAGTTTATTGACAGGAAAGTGGGTAATGAGAAAAGGGGAAGACATGCGGCAAAGGTCGCCAGGCCGGGAATCGAACCTGCGTCGAGGACTAAGGCCTCCATATGTGGGTTGTGCTTAACCCCTGCGCCACCACAGCACATCCCAGTTCTTAATTTTTTATATTACTTTAAATTCCTCCCTCACAACTTTCCTCCTAACTATCCTTTCTTCTTCTGAACTACTTCCTTCCAGTTCTTGTTTACTACCATGAATATCGCCAATTTACTTTTTCATCTATCTTATTTCTTCCATGTCCTCTCCCTGTTCCTCTCCCCACTGGCCTTCAAAATCCATGTCTTCCTCATTTCCTATCTCCATTTCCAACCGAACCATTCACATACTAGTTTATGCCCAAATCCGCCTTTTCTAAATCCGATATATTTCTGTGTGTTTTGTTTTTCCTGCGCCACTCAAAGTCCTCCTTGTTCCCATCAGTTACAGGAACCACAGTGGCTACAACCAGTATAGCTGTAGTGCCACCATCTACTGGGTTCAAGTATAAGGCATAACATACACTAAAGGAAAACTCAAAACTTTTCATCTTGAGTGAAATGTTACTTTTATTTCTTTCTAAAATAAACAAACATAAAAAGACAGTAATCTAAATTCTTCAGCAGAAAAAAGCTAAATATTACAGGTAAAACAAGAGAAAAAAGAAAATACTTGAAAATAATCACATGTACTTTGTGTAATCAATGCATGAATATTAGTTTGTGGTGAATCTTGCATTTTCTTTAAAGTACAAATGCATTTTATTTTATTTGAAAAGATTTAAATTAGGTAGAGTAAAATTAGTTAATGTAATTTGAAAGAAATGAAATCAGATTCAATCTCATTTTACTTTAAAGACAAAACTATCAAATGCTTTTCTTGCAGATTTTAAATAAACCCCACTAACTCTCTCTATGGTACAGAATAATACAAATCAATCCCTCAAGTCCAATCATGTGAGAATGTTCTGGAAGGGAGTCCATGTCCGGTCAAACTCTGTTAATGCATGAAATAGTCAGTGGCCCCCCAAGCCTCTTCATCTATCAGCATCAGTACTGGCACTCCTCAGGGCTGTGTGCTGAGCCCTCTGCTCTTCACGTTGTACACACACAACATACAGTTTGACATAAACAGTATGTTAATACAATAACATACAGTTTATCATTATTGTTTATTGATACAGAATATACCAGAAAAACAAAACATCAATGAAGAAAAATGTGTCATGGTTGCACATCTCCAAGCATCCAAATGATCACATTTAACAAATACAACAAATTTTCAGCTATATAGACATGAAACCCCTACAGTCTTTCATTCTAGTTTTAAACCTAATCAGTTCTATAGTGAACCTCAACATAGAACACGTATGGAAAATATTTCTACTGCTTTTCACCTGTGTGACGCCTCAAGTGGTGAATTAAACTCACCTTGTGACGAAAACTTTCTCCACAGGTTACACATGAAAACGGCTTTTCACCAGAGTGAGTCATCATATGCCGAGTTAATTTCTGTTTCATACTAAAACTTTTTCCACAGGTCACACATGAAAACGGTTTTCCACCAGTGTGAATCATCATGTGCTCAGTTAAACTCTGTTTTCGATTAAAACTTTTCCCACAGGTCACACATGAAAACGGTTTTCCACCAGTGTGAATCATCATGTGCTCAGTTAAACTCTGTTTTCGATTAAAACTTTTTCCACAGGTCACACATGAAAACGGCTTTTCACTTGTGTGAGTCATCATATGCCGAGTTAAACTCTGTTTTTGATTAAAACTTTTTCCACAGGTCACACATGAAAACGGCTTTTCACCAGTGTGAATCCTCATATGCCGAGTTAATTTCTGTTTTATACTAAAACTTTTTCCACAGGTCACACATGAAAACGGCTTTTCACCAGTGTGAATCATCATGTGCTGAGTTAAAGCCGATTTATGCCTAAAACCTTTTCCACAGGTCACACATGAAAACGGCTTTTCACCAGTGTGAATCATCATGTGCTGAGTGAAAAAGTCTTTTCGACTAAAACTTTTTCCACAGGTCACACATGAAAACGGCTTTTCACCAGTGTGAATCATCATGTGCTGAGTGAAAAAGTCTTTTCGACTAAAACTTTTTCCACAGGTCACACATGAAAACGGTTTTCCACCAGTGTGAATCATCATGTGCTGAGTTAAATTCTGTTTCATACTAAAACTTTTTCCACAGGTCACACATGAAAACGGTTTTCCACCAGTGTGAATCATCATGTGCTGAGTTAAATGCTGTTTTATACTAAAACTTTTTCCACAATTCACACATGAAAACGGCTTTTCACCAGTGTGAGTCATCATATGGTAAGTTAAACTCTGTTTTATACTAAAACTTTTTCCACAGGTCACACATGAAAACGGCTTTTCACCAGTGTGAATCATCATGTGCTGAGTTAAACTCTGTTTTCGATTAAAACTTTTTCCACAGGTCACACATGAAAACGGCTTTTCACTTGTGTGAGTCATCATATGCCGAGTTAAACTCTGTTTTTGATTAAAACTTTTTCCACAGGTCACACATGAAAACGGCTTTTCACCAGTGTGAATCATCATGTGCTGAGTTAAATTCTGTTTTATACTAAAACTTTTTCCACAATTCACACATGAAAACGGCTTTTCACCAGTGTGAGTCATCATATGGTAAGTTAAACTCTGTTTTATACTAAAACTTTTTCCACAGGTCACACATGAAAACGGCTTTTCACCAGTGTGAATCATCATGTGCTGAGTTAAAACATGTTTATGACTAAAACTTTTCCCACAAGTCACACATGTAAACGGCTTTTCACACGTATGAGTTCTCATGTGAGGCTCAAAAGCAGATTTGAAAGTCAAACACTTTTTACAGATGACACATGAGAAAGGTTTTCTTCTTTCCTGATTTTGGATCTCAGCTTCAGCAGCTTCCTGGAAGATGACTTGGTTCCTGTTTGGTTCTGATTCAGTGTGGTCTGCTTGCTCATCAACAGGAACCACCATGCAGGTATCAGTCTCCTGTTTTAATTCAATCTGTTCTTCACCCTGACTGCAGTAAACGTCTTTCTCTTCCACTTTTATCTGCTGGTGTTTTAGATCCTCCTGCTCTTCTTTTATCTGATGATCTTCTGGCTCTTCCTGTTTTACCTGCAGAGGTTCCAACTCCTCCTGGTCCAGAGTGGATCTCCTCTCCTGGTTATAAACGTTACACTTCAGGAAATCTGGAGAAGAAAACAGAGAAAAAGAGTAATTGTTAACTTTACTGAAGTAAATGGGAGAAATTGTTTATCGTTTAATACAGAAATGAACAACAAAAACCCTTGAAAATTCAAGAGTGTAGACAGAGATACAGATCAGTTGATATATCCAGCTGACATTTGGAGAATTCTCAAATGATCGGATCTTAAAAATATATTTTATTTATTACAAAATTAATTTTAGTAGGGATTATTGTTCATATTTAACAGTAAATTGTATTATTTCACGATATTTATTTTTATTACTTTTATTTGTATTAAAATTTGATTTTAGTTCACTTTATATTTTTGGGGTTTATTTACAGAGTTTATTTATAGGTTAATAATTGTTTAATTTTTGTTGCTTTGTGTTTATTATTTACTTTTGTAAGTTAGACATTAAGAACTGTGGGTCCATTTTCTGTAAGTATAGGGACTGGTATAGGACCAGCATGCACTGGGTTGGGCCTGTGGGTTTTGACCAGAGCAGGAGAGGAAACAATGAAAAGTAGTGATGGTGAGATGCAGCTTCATGAAACCCTGAGGAACTCCATCCAATCATTCGACTCATGAGCCGATGCACCACGGTGCTTCATTTGCTCTACTGTGACATCAACTGGACAATATATGTAAAATTAAATTAAAGAGGCGATACAGCAAGACTATGGTGGATCAACAAGTTACAGAGACTGTGTTTTTATTATTTACCCCAGAAGAGGTAAATAATGAAAACACAGAGGAGAAGAGGAGCGAGTCGGAGAGGCTGAGGAAGAAACCCCAGGAGAAGCGCTCAGCAAGGCTGCACACCCTGAGGAGGAACAGGAACCATTTGTGTTGAATTATGTGTTTCATAATTTAATGTGGTAAAACATTCATGAGACGTTTAATTCAAGCTCTTCAAGTTGCATGTAAACAGGTGATGACATGAATCACATTTCAAGTAAAAATTTATATTTAAAATATTTCAAGTAATAAACATACATGTAATGAAAGATTATACTTTTCAAATAAACATTTTATATGATTAAAGCAAACAATTATATAATCACATTTTGCAGTATATATTTAATGTAAATAATCAAACCAGATGAAAGAGCCCATCTTTAAACATTTAATGTGTAATTAAACATTTCAGGGTAAACAATAAAGGTGACAAGTAAATGTTATGAAATAGATCACACTTTAAGTAAATATTTGTTGTATTTAACATAATTCAGGGAAGAAGTGAACATGTAATGAAATAGATCCTGTCCTAAAATTTTATGTTATTGAAGATTACAGGTAACAAATGTGATGATCATCTGAGGTAATGCATCTTACGAACATTTTTTTTAAAATATAAACTTAGTTAAAAAATAAAAAAGGGCTCAAAATGTAATAAAGATGAGTATGCTTCATCTATACAGTCAGTAGAACAATTTCACACTGATTTTGAGTGAATAGGGCAGACGATTTAGAAGCTATTGAAGAAAACATTACTTAATATTAAAATTATTTAAAATATTGAATATGACCTGAAATTTTAATAGTGGATAGTGTGCCTCATGTAATAGCATGAACTATCCCTTTTTTGTACCAGTTGGTCAGAAGGCAAAGCATTTATTTACAGGAGTGTTTGGTTCGGAAATCTGACGGTCCCCGAACCTCTGAGCGCTTGAGGAGGGAGCGGTAGAGAACAGCTGGCCGGGATTAGCGTTCATAAATCGGATCAACCTTGAGCTTACTCTGCAGCGTGCGAAAATCCAATATCCAACTTGAAAACAACTTTGATGCGGTCGGTAACACAATGAAAACGCCGGAATAAAGTTTGTTTTGGTCTGTGGCCTCAAAAGATGGCGCCGAGCGACTGCGCCAGACATCAGTTCCAAAGCTCTATTGTCTCCCCCTGCATGTCTCACTCACAGCTGACAGTTGGCAGAGAGGATTATTTACCATAGCAACGGAACTCAGGAGGCTATTGGCTGCTGCTTAGGACTACAAATACGCATCACTGTAGTTCTAACTATGGTGGAAGACTCAGTTAAAACAGAGGAGGACTGAGCTGCCATTTAGAACGACTTGCTGCTATGGGCTGTATAGAACTGATCTAACCCAAACACTGTTACACATGGGAGAACTTTGGCCCTTTGAAATGAAGCTTACTTAAAATTTCAAAATAAAAGCATTGACCATTTTTACATCAAGTAATTGCTATTTTGGGCTTTATGTGACTGGTTTAAACAAACCACTGTTCGACATTGGATTACTGTGGCCATTTAATATGAAGCTTACAGGTTTTTTCAAAATAAAAGTCTCAATATCCCCCTCAAGCATTAGCCTTTTAGCTTAAATAAGCTATTAGCTATTTTTCTGACTTATTAGCCATGTTTAGTATACTGAATGGATTAAGTCAATTATAGAAAACATCCTAGTGATGCCCCACATGCTACTGACAGCAATCATGCTAACATTAGCATTTTGGCAAATTTTAGCTGATACACTTACTTTATCATACTGAATGGTGCAAGTCCATGTTAGTGGGTCTCCTTATGCTATTGCTTTCGTTGCAGCTTTCTTTAGCATTGATGCTAATATTCAGCATCAGAAACCTGATGCTGAAACCGACGTGCACACTTTGGCAGGCCCCGGTTAAATTTTTTCAGGAATTTACTAGTTTATTTTTCTTCCGTCAACTGGAATGCGGCTCATACCGCTGCGTGCCCACCCACAAAAGTTGGTTCGGCTCGATGCCGGGAGGGGAGCTATTACTTGTAGTGGTAATCGGAGTTACGATGGCGACGAAATCATGCGCCAGGGTAACTGACGCTCTCCCAGATTCACTTCCATGTATTTCTGAAAAATTTCAAAGCTCCGCGCACACCATCTTTGCCTCATCACTGCTATTACTGTGAGAGAGCTACAGATATAAATTGCGGTACTACTGGAGACGACAAATAGCCCTCTCATATGCTTCAAACGGTTTTCAAATACATATCACGGATCCCGAACGGGAAGGAATTGTTTTGACTGCAGGACAGTTAGCAGATGATTAATTACCATAGCAACGGAACACAGGAGGGGAGGGCGGCTGATTAGGACTACAAATACGCCATATCTGTAGTTCTAACTAACACTCAGTAAAAACAGAGGGCCTTGCTGCCACTTAGAACTCCTGTCTGTTTTGGCCAGTATATAATTGATTTAACCCAAACACTGTTACTCATAGGATTAGTGTAGCCCTTTAAAATAAAGCTTGCTGAAAATTTCAAAATAAAAGCCTGAATATTTCTCTCAGGTTAGTGCAGAGAGAGCTACAGATATGAATCGTGGTACTATCAGAGAGGAGAAATAGCCCTCTCATATGCTTCAAATGGTTTTTGGATCGGCCTTACGGTTCCCGAACGGGAAGGAGTTGTTTGTCCTTCTTTGTTCAGAAAAACTAACTGCTTCAAACAGATACAATAGACCCTTTTCACATGACGTCACACAACTTCCGTTTTGGCTCGAAGCTGTGTATCCTTAGTTCCGGTGTACATAGTAAGTAATGATAAAGTTGTCTATTTCATATATATATATGTCATATATATATATATATATATATATATATATAGAGAGAGAGAGAGAGAGAGAGAGAGAGATGTATAAATCTGACAGCATATGTTGATCAGACAGATTACCGGAGCATGGAGTTTACACAGTCTCTAAAACATTTGCCTAAAATAAGATTTGAAGATATATCACGATTTGCAAACCAGTTCTCTCTGACAAAAAAATCTAAATTAGACAAAGGCTACAAATTCTTCACCGAACAATACCTGTTTGACTATGAAGGTAGGTATTTTTGTTTTGCGTAACCGTTAGCTTAGCATTGGTGAATTTTGTTAGCTAGCTAACTACGTGACATAACTGTTCCTTAACCAGAACTTTTTACTGTTTTTGAACTATAACGTTTTAGGCTCTAATCTTGATCAGATTATTAAATTATAGACTGGAGTTGCCACTCATCCCATAAAATAGGGATTTGTTTGTTATAAGCAGAGATGTCCGGTGCCGCCGCTGCTTTGTAATGCCTTTAATCGGACCACTTTTTCGGTAACGAATAATCTAACGAGTTCGTATTTCAAATCCAGTAATCAGATTAAAGTTATTTATCCAAATCATTGCACATTAATATTTTCTTGTGTATTTATTTTCCGGGCAAAAACAAAAAGAGAAATTATGAATCACATCAGAATATGTGAATGATGCATGTAAATCTTTTAAGTCAATATTTAAAATACTATTCTAAACAACGTTGTTGGAAGCTGCCCTTTATTTTCCATTAATACAGAAAATGAACCTCTAAACGTTACATCACTGACAGGCGGCGGTGTATATGTTTCCTAACTGTGGCTAAAGCTGCTGCTAGCTGGTTTACTCATGATCGGAAGCTGGTTCCTTTGAATACAGTTGGAGAATGGTAAATTGACAATGACTTATAACGGTTATCTAGCACGTAAACACTGTTTTATAAAACACAGAAAGTGAACCTCTAAACGTTACAGCGCTGACAGAGAGTATATTTTTCCTAAATGTGGCTAAAGCTGCTGCTAGGTGGTTTACTCTCCGATCGGAGGCTGTTTATTTTATACACAGATAGAGAATGGTGAATTTACAATGATTAGTAACAGCTATCTAACACTTAAATGCTGTTATTATTAAACTTACCTTTTATTATATCCTTAAGATTATGAGAATGCGGGAAGTTTTCAGCTTGGTTCCCAAGGCAAAATCACACCGGAAGTAAAGATACCCAGTTTTGAGTTATGGCGGCCATTGTCTGACGTCACTGTGAAAAGGGTCTATTCTGTCTCTCCCTGTCTGTCTCAGCTGAGCCGCTCATTAGAACTACAATGACTGAAGGTTAGAACTACAACATGGCGGACACTCAGTGCCTACAGAAGAGGTCTGAGCTGAATGTCAGAACTACAACATGGCGGAACTGTCAGTTACTACAGAGGAGGACTGAGCTGGTCTATAGAACTACTTGTGTTTTGGGCTTTTTATAACTGATTTAACCAAATCACTGTTACACATGAGATTAGTTTGGCCCTTTGAAATGAAGCTTACTGAAAAATTCAAAATAAAAGCCTCGACGATTTTTACATCATATAATTGCTCTTGTTGGCTTTATGTGACTGGTTTAAACAAACCACTGTTACACATTGGATTAGTGTGGCCATTTAATATGAAGCTTACCGTTTTCTTTTTTCAAAATAAAAAGCCTCAATATCCCCCTCAGGTTAGTGCACCGCCGCGCAGCAAGGCGGTTCATTAGCATTAGCCTTTTACCTTAAATAAGCTATTAGCTATTTTTCTTACTTATTAGCCATGTTTAGTATACTGAATGGACTAAGTCAATTAAAGATAACATTCTAATGATACCCCAAATGCTACTCACAGCATTTTGGCAAATTTTTGTTTATACACTTATTTTAACATACTGAATGGTGCAAGTACATGTTAGTCAAGATGCTTGTGACTTTCCACATGCTAATGACTACTATTTAGCTAAGCTTAGCATTGATGCTAATTTTTAACATACTGAATGGTGAACGTTCGTTCAGGTTTTTTAGCATCAGATCGTTGGGTCCAAACCTACGGGCACACTTTGGCAGGCCCCGGTTAAATTTTTTCTAATTACATTTTACAGCTATTAACACATTATTATTGTTTCATGCTGTTTGCTTTACTAACATTGCGCTGCATTGTTCACATTTCTCAAGTTTTCAAAAGTAAGTTTGATTAGTTAAAGGAGGAAAAGCCATAAAAAGGCAATTTTATTTCTACATCAATAAACCATTTTCACAGCGTAATTGTGATTCCTGCGTTCATTTACCGGTTAACAAAACATTTATACGGGAAAAGAACATTTACTAAAATGATCCTCATACAGAAAGGTGCAGACATTTAGACCTTAACCTGCATCCAAACGCTGGTGGTTCCTACCTATTCGGTGTAAGATTATCTGGGGCCTCCGGGAGAAATCCAGCAGTCTGCGATGATCATCCATCTCTTCCTCCGACTTGACGATGATTTCTTTAAACTCTGTGAATGTTTCTTCAGCAGCAGTTAACGGCTCGTTGATAAACTCGTTTAGAGAAACAGTCGAACATTCAACCAAACAGACCATGCGCCATTTTCTTTGTCTTCTTCTTCTTCTTCTTTGGGATTTTATGACTGTCGTTCATTCATGTCATTGCATTACCGCCACCTTGTGGATCTTACGATCATCACATCTAAAGATTTCTCATACAGTGCCAGTTCTCTTTGAAAAACCTAAAGTCTTTTCATAGTAATAATAGAAAACAGCTGCAGCAGAAAAGAGAAAAATACAACTAAGACCCAAGAAACACTAAATTATTGAAGACAATAATAATCAACCATACTTTCTAAAATCAAGAACAATCAATGTATGAAAATTAGTTTATAATGAATATTAAAAGTAATTATTGTTCATTTATTCATTAAGCTTTTACATAGGTAGAGTTATACTGGTTAATATAATTTGAAACAAATAACAGAATCAGTTACAATGTCATTTTGTTTTAAAGAGAAGCCTACATAGAAAAAATAAGGATGTAAGCTTATGTGAAATTTTTATCAAGTTTGATGGATTAAAAAGCCCCACCAAAATTAATAATCGAGCGTTATGGCATCGGCTATATGTTTTAATGACGTCAAATAAAACCTTATCGTATCGAACATCTGTTTTTAATGTGTAATTTGACCCTTGTTGCGTATTACAGGACATAGATAGCACAGAATTTAACAGTACAAATTCATAACATAGATCAATTTGAAAGTTCATACATTTTAGTAGAGAGAAAAAAACTTTAGCATAATGCATGTTTTTCTGACTTTACTGGAATCACATATTTAACAAGCAAAAAAAGACTGTCAACGATTTTAAACAAGTAAATAACTTGTTAAATACACCGACAACCTTGCGGCCACAGCTCCGATAAGCCGCCTCCGCAATGGAGGCACGGAACACGGTCCACTCAGACTCAATGTACCGCACCTCCACCGGAACATGTTCAAAGTTTTGCCGGAGATGGGAGTTAAAGCTCCGAATCGCAGGGGATTCCACCAGACGTTCCCAGCAGACCCTCACAACACGTTTGGGCCTGCCAGGTCTGACCGGCATCCTCCCCCACCACCGGAGCCAACTCACCACCAGGTAGTGGTCAGTGGACAGCTCCGCACCTCTCTTCACCCGAGTGTCCAAGACATGCGGCCGCAGATCCGATGAAAGGATGACAAAGTCGATCATCGAACTGTGGCCTAGGGTGGCCTCTCAACCTCACACACTAGCTCCAGCTACTTCCCCACCAGAGAGGTGACATTCCACGTCCCAAGAACCAGCTTCTGCAACCGAGGATTGGACTGCCAGGGCCCCCTCCCTCGCCAGGGCACCCTCCCTCGGCAGGCGTCCATCACTGATGGATGCCTGCCGAGGGAGTGCAGTGTGTGATGGACCATCACACACTGCACCCAACCCCTTTTTCCCCTCTCACATGTGATGGGCCCATGGGAGGGGGGACCCATGTCTCCTCTTTGGGCTGAGCCCGGCCGGGCTCCATGGATAAAAGCGCAGTCACCAGGCACTCGCCATTGTACCCCCCCTACAGGCCTGGCTCCAGGCGCAAACAGCGATGGATTAGTATTCACCATTCAGCCACATCCACATGCTGCTGCCAGCCAGTGTTGAGAGAAGGATTTACCATCATGTTGTTCTACTTCATTAAACACAGGTTGAAATCTGCATGAACCGCCGAGTAAAGGGAAGAAAAAGAGTGGGAAAACACTGACTTCCTGTTGAAAGGGGTAGGGGTTGTGGTGATGTCACTAATTGGCCATGTGAATGTGATGAGCTCTGGTCTGTGATGATACAAATGAAGTTTGATGCACCTGGGAGCTTATGTGGGGATGTTATTCCACCTTGATATTAGATGACGTCAGATTATGAAGACATAGGATTGTCAGGGATCCAACCAGGATCATTCATGCCAAGTTTGGTGCCAATTGACCTTTTTAAGTGAAAGTCATAACGTTATGTTTGCATTGGCGAGTACGCCAAATTCGCCAATCTACCACGCCAGCTGAACATATACAAAAAGTGAATTTTTTTGATAACTTTTAAGGCCCCACTCATTACCTGTATCCTGGCCAAGAATGAAGCCAATAGGTTGTGTTAAAAAAGAGGATAATTTAATGTTAACTTTGGACAAAACGTTTGGCTCTTTCCTCCTTAATTTCCCGAGTCCTCAGCGAGTGGCGGCGGCGTGCACTAAAGTGAAACAACAACAAAGCGCGTTGACGTCACAGATCACAGAGTTTAATCTCATACAAAGCAATCAACAACAAAGCTGCAGAGGAACAGAGATATGCATGTTTTCTCATAAAAATAAAGACAGACAAGACAGACAAACACAAAACAAAGACGAACAAAAAGCAAAGACGCGTCTTTTGAGAGAGCCGATGCAAAAAGGCAAAATGGTGGCCGCTCTCTGTATTTTTTCTCCTGACACGTAATCTTATACTAAGGGGGTGTTTTTTCTATTTAATTTATGCACTCAAGGCGTTCCTCCTGTTGACCAACTGGAAACTCCCTAAAGCACTCAGAGAAACTTGGAACTCCCCCTGATCTACGCAAAGATCAAAGGGCCATCTGTCTTCTAGCGAGACAAAGAAGCAAACCGCTGGCCCTGACCCCCTGTGGCTCCCACGGTCATTCTGAGTACAGAACAGCCTGAGATACAATCTCACAGATACCTGTGAAATCTAAAGTCTCTCTGCCCTGCCGGGAATGCTAATTTTATGGCCTCCTATGGCCCGACCTCACAGTGGGGAGGCTCCTGCCTGTCTGAATGCCTGCTCATCTGCTCAATCCCAAATGTTCAACAGAAAACTGTTCCAAATAAGAGTGCTGAATATACCTTTTACACATGTCGTGAGATTAACTGTATTAAGCAGTAAAAATGATCATTTTTCCTTAACAGTTGAAATCCATAGGAGGAGTTTGTTAAAGTTTGACTTGAATAAAAGTGAAAAATGGCCAAAATTTGCCCCTTGACCCAAAATGGCTGCCTCCCCGTGTAATTTAGGAGGTACCTCTAAGAGACGTTGCAATTATGCTATGCACAGGCTTCCTCTGTGCATAGTAGCACAGAGGAAGCCTCTCCAGAGAATCATAAAATCTGCCCAGAGGACTATCGACTACTCTCTGCCTTCTCTCAAGGAACTCCACAGGTCCGTTGCCTCAGGAAAGCCAAGAACATTTTAAGACTCCTCACACCCAGGTTACAATTTGTTCCAACTGGCTGCAGATAGTGGAGCATTAAAACAAAGACAAACAGACTGAAGATCAGTTTATACTCAGTAGCCATAAGAGCATTAAATGCCACCTAGTACAATTTATCACCCAATTTTGTTATAATCCATGTCATTTTATTGAATGGTTTATATAACAACAATACAGTTTGTCATTATTGTTGCTACAGAATATGCCAGAAAAAAAACAAAGCATCTCTCAAGGAAATTGCTTCACATCTCTACGTATCCTAATGTCAAGATGCTTTATAGACATGAAATCTCTCCAGTCTTTAATTCTAGTTTTTAACCAAATCAATTTAATAGTGAAGCTCAACATAGGATACACATGTAAAACACTGCTACGGCTTGTCGCCTCTGTGAGTCCTCATGTGCCGAGTTAAATGCTGTTTTTGAAGAAAACCTTTTCCACAGCACACACAAGAAAACAGCTTTTCACCAGTGTGAGTCCTCATGTGCCGAATTAAATTCTGTTTTCGAATAAAACTTTTTCTACAGGTCACACATGAAAATGGCCTTTTAACAGTATGAATCATCATATGCTCAGTTAAATGCTGTTTTTGAAGAAAACTTTTTCCACAGCTCACACAAGAAAACAGCTTTTCACCAGTGTGAGTCATGATGTGCCGAATTAAATTCTGTTTTCGAATAAAACTTTTTCTACAGGTCACACATGAAAACGGCTTTTCACCAGTATGAATCATCATGTGCTTAGTTAAATTTTGTTTTTCAATAAAACTTTTTCCACAGGTCACGCATGAAAACGGCTTTTCACCAGTATGAATCATCATGTGCTTAGTTAAATTTTGTTTTTCAATAAAACTTTTTCCACAGGTCACACATGAAAACGGCTTTTCACCGGTGTGAGTCATGATGTGCCGAATTAAATTCTGTTTTCGAATAAAACTTTTTCTACAGTTCACACATGAAAATGGTTTTCCACCAGTGTGAGTCATGATGTGCCGAGTTAAACTCTGTTTTTGAATAAAACTTTTCCCACAGGTCATACATGAAAACGGCTTTTCACCAGTGTGAATCATCACATGACGAGTTAAATCATGTTTTCGAATAAAACGTTTCCCACAGGTCACACATGTAAACGGCTCCTCACCCGTATGAGTTCTCATATGAGCATCAAAAACAGAATTGAAAGTCAAACGCTTTTTACAGATGTAACATGAGAAAGGTTTTCTTCTTTCCTGATTTTGGTTCTCAGCTTCAGCAGCTTCCTGGAAGATGTCTTGGTTCCTGTTTGGTTCTGATTCAGTGTGGTCTGTTTGTTCATCAACAGGAACCATCATACAGGTATCAGTCTCCTGTTTTAATTCAATCTGTTCTTCACCCTGACTGCAGTAAACTTCTTTCTCTTCCAATTTTATCTGCTGGTGTTTTAGATCCTCCTGCTCTTCTTTTATCTGATGATCTTCTGGCTCTTCCTGTTCTTGTTTCACCTGCAGAGGTTCCAACTCCTCCTGGTCCAGAGTGGATCTCCTCTCCAGATAATAAATGTTACACTGCAGGCAATCTGGACAAGAAAACAGAGGAAACAAGCAATCGTTATTTTATTGAAGTAAATGGGAGAAATTGTTCATTGTTTACAACAGAAATGAAAAAAATGAAAAAACCCACACCGAAAAATTTAAGAGCGTAGACAGAGAGACAGATCAGGCGACAAATACAGCTGACAATTGGAGAATTCTCAAATGAATGGATATTAAATATTTTTTATTTATTATAAAATTAATAATAGTTGCCAATGTTGCTAATATTTACTAGTAAATTTGATTATTTCAAGATATTACTTAATTTGGAACTATCATTACTTTTATTTGTATTAAAATTAGATTTTAGTTCACTTTATATTTTGGGGGTTTATTTACAGAGTTTATTTGTAGGTTAATAATTGTTTAGTTTTTGTTGCTTTGTGTTTGTTATTTACTTTTGTAAGTCAGACATTAAGAACTGTGGGTCCATTTTCTGTAAGTATAGGGACTGGTATAGGACCAGCATGCACTGGGTTGGGCCTGTGGGTTTTGACCAGAGCAGGAGAGGAAACAATGAAGAGTAGTGATGGTGAGATGAAGCTTCATGAAGCCCTGAGGAACTCCATCTAAAAATTAGTATCAATGCTAAAGAAAGCTGCAATCATATGAGGAGAATGACCAGAATGTTTACTAACATGTACTTGCACCATTCAGTATGATAAAGTAAGTGTATCAGCTGAAATTAGCCAAAATGCTAATGTTAGCATGAATGCTGTCAGTAGCATGTGGGGCATCACTAGCATGTTGTCTGTACTTTACTTACTCCATTCGGTATACTAAACTTGGCTAATAAGTAAGAAAATTAGCTAATAGCTTATTTAAGCTAAAAGACTAATGCAGCAAAGATATTAGCAAAGATAATGCAGGCTAACATTATTTCACTGCCGATGGTAGTGCACTAATCTTAGAAGAATATTAAGGCTTTTATTTTGAAATCTTCAGTAAGCTTCATATTAAATGGCCATACTAATTCAATGTGTATTCAATGTGAATGCTGTCAGTAGCATGTGGGGCATCACTATTCAGAGATGCAATGAGTTTATAGCAGTTGTTTCACCATGTCTGTAGTTCTGACATTCTGCCATCACTGTGGTTCTAAAGAGCAGCTCAGAGAGGCAGACAAAATTCTGTCTATTTTGAGTCTAAGCAGCAGTTATTTTGAGGTGTAGAACAATAGGTGCCTGCCGTGCAATGCATATAGATTGCATCCCTATGCATTGCTATGGGCAGGCCCCGAATATCCATCCATCCATCCATCCATCCATCCATCCATCTTCTTCCGCTTATCCGGAGTCGGGTTGCAGCTTCAGAAGGGAGGCCCAGACTTCCCTCTCCCCGGCCACTTCTTCCAGCTCTTCCGGGGGAATCCCAAGGCGTTCCCAGGCCAGCCGAGAGACATAGTCCCTCCAGCGTGTCCTGGGTCTTCCCCGGGGCCTCCTCCCGGTGGGACGTGCCCAGAACACCTCACCAGGGAGGCGTCCAGGAGGCATCCTGACCAGATGCCCGAGCCACCTCAACTGGCTCCTCTCGATGTGAAGGAGCAGCGGCTCTACTCTGAGTCCCTCCCGGATGACTGAGCTTCTCACCCTATCTCTAAGGGAGAGCCCAGCCACCCTACGGAGAAAACCCATTTCGGCCGCTTGTATCCGCGATCTCGTTCTTTCGGTCATGACCCAAAGCTCATGACCATAGATGAGGGTGGGAACGTAGATCGACCGGTAAATCGAGAGCTTCGCTTTTTGGCTCAGCTCTCTCTTCACCACGACGGACCGGTAGAGCGCCCGCTTAACGGCAGACGCTGCGCCAATCCGCCTGTCGACCTCCCGCTCCCTTCTTCCCACATTCGTGAACAAGATCCCGAGATACTTGAACTCCTCCACTTGGGGCAGGACACCCCCCCTGACCCGGAGAAGGCACTCTACCCTTTTCCGGCTCAAGACCATGGCCTCGGATTTGGAGGCACTGATCCCCATCCCGGCCGCTTCACACTCGGCTGCGAACCGCTCCAGCAAGAGCTGCAGATCACGACCTGATGAAGCCAGAAGGACCACATCGTCTGCAAAAAGCAGAGATGAGATCCTAAGGCCACCAAATCGGATCCCCTCAACACCTTGGCTGCGCCTAGAAATTCTGTCCATGAAAGTGATGAACAGGATCGGTGACAAAGGGCAGCCCTGGCGGAGTCCAACTCTCGCCGGAAACGAGCCCGACTTACTGCCGGCAATGCGGACCAGACTCTGACACCGGTCATACAGGGACCTGACAGCCCGTATCAAAGGGCCCGGTACCCCATACTCCCGGAGAACCCCCCACAGGGCTCCCCGAGGGACACGGTCGAACGCCTTCTCCAAGTCCACAAAACACATGTAGACTGGTTGGGCGAACTCCCATGCACCCTCCAGGACCCTGCCGAGGATGTAGAGCTGGTCCAGTTTCCACGACCAAGACGAAAACCACACTGCTCTTTCTGAATCCGAGGTTCGACTATCCTGTGGACCCTCCTCTCCAGGACCCCCGAATAGACCTTGCCAGGGAGGCTTAAGAGTGTGACCCCTCTATAATTGGAGCACACCCTCCGGTCCCTCTTTTTGAACAGGGGGACCACCACCCCAGTCTGCCAATCCAGGGGAACTGCCCCCGATGTCAATGCGATATTGCAGAGTCGCGTCAACCAACACAACCCTACAACATCCAGAGCCTTAAGGAACTCCGGGCGGATCTCATCCACCCCCGGGGCCCTGCCACCGAGGAGCTTTTTAACCACCTCGGCGACCTCGTCCCCAGAGATTGGAGAGCCCAACCCAGAGTCCCCAGGCTCAGCTTCCTCAATGGAAGGCATGTTGGTGGGATTGAGGAGGTCTTCGAAGTACTCTGCCCACTGGCCCACAACGTCCCGAGTAGAGGTCAGCAGCACACCATCCCCACTATAAACAGTGTTGGTGCTGCACCGCTTCCCCCCCCTGAGACGCCGTTTGGTGGACCAGAATCGCCTCGAAGCCGTACGGAAGTCTTTCTCCATGGCCTCTCCAAACTCCTCCCACGCCCGAGTTTTTGCCTCAGCAACCACCCGAGCCGCATGCCGCTTCGCCCGCCGGTACCCATCAGCTGCTTCCGGAGTCCCACAGGCCAAAAAGGCCCAATAGGACTCCTTCTAAGAGAGTGGTGCGGACAGCAGAGAGGATCATCGGGGGCCCCCTTCCCTCCATTCAGGACATTTCAAACACTGACTTCTTTTAAATCTCAACTAAAAACCCACCTGTTAAGAATTGTATTTGAAATGTAATCACTTACAAATTTATTGATGGAACTTGACTTAATGATTGATTCTATATTGCATTGTGTTTCTGTGTTTGTAATGATGTAAAGCACTTTGAAATGCCTTGCTGCTGAAATGTGCTATACAAATAAAATTTGATTGATTGATTGATTGATTCATCCCAGCGCTGCATGTCCCGAGGCCGAAACATCATCAGTGACCCCTCACACCCCCACCATGGACTGTTCTCCCTGCCGCCCTCTGGAAAGAGGTTCCGCAGCATCCGGTGCAGGTCCACCAGGTTCCGAAACAGCTTTTTCCCACTTTCCATCAGACTGCTGAACTCTTAACTGGACTGCACTTAAAATCTGTTCTCCACTTTATACCTTGCACATGTACAGAGCTAAATAACTTCCTTTTTACTGTCAGTCCTGCACTTTATATTTTATATTTATATTCATATTTTATACTGTATTTTATTTTATTCTGGAGTAACCTCACAACATTGGAAGCTCAATACACTGTCCTGAGCCGTATGCAACGAAATTTCGTTCTGTATACACCCTGTGCATGCAAAATGACAATAAAGTCAGTCTAAGTCTAAGTTCTTGAGCCTGGCGGCATCCCTCACCGAAGGTGTCCACCAACGGGTTCGAGGGTTGCTGCCGCGACAGGCACCAACAACCTTGCGGCCACAGCTCTGATCGGCCGCCTCGACAATGGAGGCACGGAACACGGTCCACTCCATGTCCCCCACTTCCCCCGGGACGTGTTCGAAGTTTAGCAGGAGATGGGAGTTAAAGCTCCGCCTCACAGGCCCCGAATAGTCAACGTGAAAACAACACGAAGCTTTACAAGGAATAAACAAGTTTAAAATGTTTGTGATTCTGATACATAAATTCTGATTAATCTGGTTGTATGAAACAATGGCTGGATCCAAAAGAAAACTAGAAACAAATAGAAAAGAGGGTTGTGATTGGCTTGTTACTCGCTATGTCACCAGGGACAACGATTTATTATTTAAAAATAAAAACTTTAACTGCTCAGGTTTAGGTGAGTTCTCTGTCTTACCCGCTTCATTCATGTTTGGTTTGACAAACAATCGCCACTACAATTTATTTATTACAAATTATTACATTTTACAGCTACTAACACACTATTATTGTTTCATGCTGTTTGCTTTACTAACCTTGCGCTGCATTGTTCACATTTCTCCTGTTTTCAAAAGTAAGTTTGATTAGTTAAAGGAGGAAAAGCCATAAAAGGTCATTTTATTTCTACATCAATAAGCCATTTTCACAGCGTAATTGTGATTCCTGCATTCATTTACCGGTTAACAAAACATTTATACGGGAAAAGAACATTTACTAAAATGATCCTCATACAGAAAGGTGCAGACATTTAGACCTTAACCTGCATCCAAACGCTGGTGGTTCCTACCTATTCGGTGTAAGATTATCTGGGGCCTCCGGGAGAAATCCAGCAGTCTGCGATGATCATCCATCTCTTCCTCCGACTTGACGATGATTTCTTTAAACTCTGTGAATGTTTCTTCAGCAGCAGTTAACGGCTCGTTGATAAACTCGTTTAAGCTGGACTGAAGATATTTTTAGAGAAACACTCAAACATTCAACCAAACAGACCACGTGCCGTCCTCTTTGTTTTTTGTTTTTTTTTTTCTTCTTCTTGGATTTACTGGCGGTTGGCAACAAACTTTTAGTAGCACTACTGCCTCTTACTGGTATGGAGTGTGGTTCTTGATGGTCTATTTTTACACACATCTAAATATAATTTCTACAAAAAACATACAAATAATAAATAAATAAATAATAATAAATAAATAAATCCTACCTATACATACAACCACCCCCCACAACACACACACACACACACACACACACACACACACATATATATATATATATATATATATATATATACGCTGCGTTTTGTTCCAGCAGCAGCATTTGCAAAGCTACTCCAAGACGAACATGTTGAGTCACAATTATTGTATCTAAGTTGAATCTGTTGCATCATTTTATCCATTTAATTGATTAGTTTTATAATTAAGTCGATACTTTTTTCTTTTTTTACTTTGTATTACCATTAGTGTATATATATATATCGACATCGACTCACTGATCCACACCACCAGGATCTACAGCACGGACATTGGGATGTCATTCGGACTAGAGAAGTGTGGTCGGCTGATCACAAAGAGGGGGAAGGTCATCCGCACAGAAGGGGTCTCACTCCCAGAAGGAACAATAGCAGACATAGAGGACAGTTACAAGTACCTAGGTATACCACAAGCAAATGGCAACCTCGATGAGGCCACAAGGAAAGGAGCCACAGCTAAATACCTCCAGTGAATAAGGCAAGTCCTGAGAAGCCAGCTCAATGGCAAGAACAAAATCCGCGCAATAAACAGCTATGCCCTGCCAGTAATCAGATACCCTGCTGGAATAATTAGCTGGCCAAAGGAGGAGATAAAAGCCACTGATATTAAGACTAGAAAACTACTAACAATGCATGGAGGATTCCATCCCAAATCCAGCACCCTGAGACTATACACGAGCCGCAAGGAAGGAGGCAGAGGACTAGTGAGTGTGAGAACCACAGTCCAGGACGAAACAACTAAGATCCATAAATACATCA
Source organism: Xiphophorus maculatus (assembly GCF_002775205.1). NCBI lineage: Eukaryota > Metazoa > Chordata > Actinopteri > Cyprinodontiformes > Poeciliidae > Xiphophorus > Xiphophorus maculatus. The sequence continues at coordinate 7,385,607 of NC_036455.1, read as the reverse complement.
GGGACAAAGCCTCAACAGACAATGTGCTCAGTGAATATCTCAGACAACAGGGAACGGAGGTTGAGGTGCCAGAGATACCATCATGGCAGGACAAGCCCCTACATGGGATGTACCACCAGCAAATAACCCAAGTGGCTGATATCAGTAAATCCTACCAATGGCTGGAAAAAGCTGGACTCAAGGACAGCACAGAGGCCCTCATCCTGGCCGCCCAGGAACAGGCCCTAAACACCAGAGCAATAGAGGCCCAGATCTACCACACCAGACAACACCCAAGGTGCAGGTTGTGCAAGGAGGCCCCTGAGACAGTCCAGCACATAACAGCAGGGTGCAAGATACTGGCAGGGAAAGCGTACATGGAACGACATAACCAAGTTGCAGGCATAGTGTACAGAAACATCTGTGCAGAATATGGACTGGAAACCCCGAGATCAAAGTGGGAAACACCCCCAAAGGTGGCGGAGCACGCCAGAGCTAAGATCCTGTGGGACTTCCAGATCCAGACAGACAAAATGGTAATGGCGAACCAAACAGACATTGTCGTAGTGGATAAACAACAGAGGAAAGCCGTTGTGGTAGATGTAGCAATACCAAGCGACTGCAACATCAGGAAAAAGGAGCACGAGAAACTAGAGAAATACCAGGGCCTCAGGGAGGAACTGGAGAGGGCCTGGAAGGTGAAGACCACAGTGGTGCCTGTGGTCATCGGGGCCCTCGGGGCAGTCACCCCCAAACTGGACCAATGGCTACAACAGATCCCAGGAACAACATCAGACATCTCAGTCCAGAAATGTGCAGTCCTTGGCACAGCCAAGATACTGCGCAGAACCCTCAAGCTCCCAGGCCTCTGGTAGAGGACCCGAGCTCAGAGGATAAGAACCACCCACGGTGGGTGAGAAGGGAATTTTATTTTATTTTATATATATATATATATATATATATACACACGCACAATTACACATACTTATACATAACTTTGTATTCTACCATCTATATCATACACATGTTCACAAACACACCTACTATAATCAAATTCTATGAATTAGTTTAGTTTTCTTTAAAAATCGAATAACTATCTGGATATGTTTTCTCCCCAAATTCTTCCGCAAAATATCTAATGAATACATTCAAACTCTCTCCTCATATATCTTCTCTCTCTTTCATATTTATGACATTCTAATACAACATGTTCTATTGTTTCATGTTTCCACCGTAATCACATTTGCCAGTAGTATGCTTTTGAATTTTATAAAGTTTACAATTAAGTCCTGTATGTCCAAATCTTAACCTTGCACCTACAATACTTCTCCTAATTTTGTCAAGATGTGGCAGTATGCCCTGTGGGCTCTGAACGCACCACACAAGTGCCTGAATTTAATTGGTTGTGGCGCTGTCTGTATATACGTAAAGGGCCCTCCATCACCTGGTGGACGTCATCATGTTTTCCTTCCGGTTCAGATCTCGCATACTAATACGCGCTTGAATGATGATGACTCTAATCACTGATCGATCCTTCTTGTGGTAAGAAGCTTCTCACACCCTTAATGTCTGTTAGCGTAGCTTTAGCTCAGCTTTACCTGTATACCCAGGTGCCTGCCAGAGACACTACACAGAGCTCAGTGGTGAGTGAAAAGCTCATTCTTCTTAAGCCTCCAGATTCTATTTTTGACATGTATGTTTGATAGATGCTGCTGTTTGTCCTCGGCCGGCTGCTTGCCGGTTGTCCTGTTGTTCCGTTCCTGGCTGGCAGGCCGCCTGTTACCTTGGTTATCCGTCGTCGGCTGCCTACCCGTCGCCCTGGTTGTTGGCTTCATGCCCGCCGTCCTGGTCGGGGTAAAACTGGCTCCTGCCCCTCGTCCAGTGTGGCTGATTCGGGCTGGTTTGTGACCAGCTGGTACTGATCCTTCTCTGGTGCCGCTCTGGGCGGCGTGGCGGTTCGACCCAGGACGGGTTCTTAGTTTGGACTATTGCTGCTTGATTTGTCGTGGACTGAACTGTATAATTATGAAATAATGTACAGTTATTTTATAATAACTGTACAATAAATAATATTTTATAATAACTGTACATTATTCCTGTCCTTTATTTTGACAGGAACGGTCGGCTCGTGGTGTTGGACTTTCCGGGTGGTGGTACTCCTTCTGGTTTGGTGCACGATTTTCTTGTATTCTTCTTGTTTGTTTGTTTTTTGTAGGCCACTACCCTGATTTGCACAGCCATCTTTGAGTTGAGCCATAACTGTTATTTTAATGTGTGTGGTTTTAAATTGGTGTATTTTTTTCGACTAGAATGAAAACAATTATGCAATAAATTAAATTATTGAATTGGGTGAAATTGTCTCAAGCCTCATCTGTAGCGGGCCTGTGTGCCTTAAAGGTAACTTTTTAAGTAGAATTATTGCGACCTTATATTTATTAAATTTATGGTCTTAAATTCAAGTTACCCATTTGGATCACACTGGTACCGCCACAGATTTTCATCTAGAGGGATCCCATAAATCACTCCAATTTTTTTTAATTTCTCCCGTGATTTTTTTTCTCCAATAGTTTTTTTTACAGATATTATCCACATTCAAAGCCTTATTCTTTTGTTCTTCATTTCTACAAACTACCAATAAGTTTCCATCTCTCAAAATCTTTACCATTTCAACATCTCCAATTTTATTTCTCTTGACGCCACAATGGGGCTGATGTTATCCTGTTCTTCTTCGTTCTTAATTTTTTTTTAAAGGTTTTATTGGCTCTAGTGCCCTTTATTTGAGTTTATTGACAGGAAAGTGGGTAATGAGAAAAGGGGAAGACATGCGGCAAAGGTCGCCAGGCCGGGAATCGAACCTGCGTCGAGGACTAAGGCCTCCATATGTGGGTTGTGCTTAACCCCTGCGCCACCACAGCACATCCCAGTTCTTAATTTTTTATATTACTTTAAATTCCTCCCTCACAACTTTCCTCCTAACTATCCTTTCTTCTTCTGAACTACTTCCTTCCAGTTCTTGTTTACTACCATGAATATCGCCAATTTACTTTTTCATCTATCTTATTTCTTCCATGTCCTCTCCCTCTTCCTCTCCCCACTGGCCTTCAAAATCCATGTCTTCCTCATTTCCTATCTCCATTTCCAACCGAACCATTCACATACTAGTTTATGCCCAAATCCGCCTTTTCTAAATCCGATATATTTCTGTGTGTTTTGTTTTTCCTGCGCCACTCAAAGTCCTCCTTGTTCCCATCAGTTACAGGAACCACAGTGGCTACAACCACATACACTAAAGGAAAACTCAAAACTTTTCATCTTGAGTGAAATGTTACTTTTATTTCTTTCTAAAATACACAAACATGAAAAGACAGTACTCTAAATTCTTCAGCAGAAAAAAGCTAAATATTACAGGTAAAACAAGAGAAAAAAGAAAATACTTGAAAATAATCACATGTACTTTGTGTAATCAATGCATGAATATTAGTTTGTGGTGAATCTTGCATTTTCTTTAAAGTACAAATGATTTTTATTTTATTTGAAAAGATTTAAATTAGGTAGAGTAAAATTGGTTAATGTAATTTGAAAGAAATGAAATCAGATTCAATCTCATTTTACTTTAAAGACAAAACTATCAAATGCTTTTCTTGCAGATTTTTTGAAAACATTCAACCATTCTGTACATTCTATTGTTGATTTTAAAAACTTAAAAAAATAAACCCCACTAACTCTCTCTATTGTACAGAATAATACAAATCAATCCCTCAAGTCCAATCATGTGAGAATGTTCTGGAAGGGAGTCCATGTCCGGTCAAACTCTGTTAATGCATGAAATAGTCAGTGGGCCCCCAAGCCTCTTCATCTATCAGCATCAGTACTGGCACTCCTCAGGGCTGTGTGCTGAGCCCTCTGCTCTTCACGTTGTTCACACACAACATACAGTTTGACATAAACAGCATTTTAATACAATAACATACAGTTTATCATTGTTGTTTTTTATACAGAATATGCAAAAAAACCCCAAAATAAACAAAGCATCTCCACAGGAAAATGTGTCATGGTGGCACATCTCCAAGTATCCAAATGATCACATTTAACAAATACAACAAATTTTCAGCTTTATTGACATGAAACCCCTCCAGTCTTTCATTCTAGTTTTAAACCTAATCAATTCTATAGTGAACCTCAACATAGAACATGTATGGAAAATACTTCTACTGCTTTTCACCTGTGTGACACCTTATGTGCTGAATTAAATTTTGTTTCTGACTAAAACCTTTTCCACAATTTCCACATGAAAACGGCTTTTCACCAGTGTGAATCCTCATGTGCTGAGTTAAATCCGGTTTTCGAATAAAACTTTTTCCACAGGTCACACATGAAAACGGCTTTTCACCAGTGTGAATCATCATGTGCTGAGTTAAACACTGTTTTTGTACTGAAACTTTTTCCACAGGTCACACATGAAAACGGCTTTTCACCAGTGTGAATCATCATGTGCCTGAGTTAAACACTGTTTTTGTACTGAAACTTTTTCCACAGGTCACACATGAAAACGGCTTTTCACCAGTGTGAATCATCATGTGCTGAGTTAAATTCATTTTTTCCCTAAAACTTTTTCCACAGTTCACACATGAAAACGGCTTTTCACCAGTGTGAATCATCATGTGCCGAATGAAAAGGTCTTTTCGACTAAAACTTTTTCCACAGGTCACACATGAAAACGGCTTTTCACCTGCGTGAGTCATCATATGCTTAGTTAAATTCTGTTTCGATACTAAAACCTTTTCCACAGGTCACACATGAAAACAGTTTTCCACCAGTGTGAATCATCATGTGCTCAGTTAAACTCTGTTTTCGATTAAAACCTTTCCCACAGGTCACACATGAAAACAGTTTTCCACCAGTGTGAATCATCATGTGCTCAGTTAAACTCTGTTTTCGATTAAAACTTTTTCCACAGGTCACACATGAAAACGGCTTTTCACTTGTGTGAGTCATCATGTGCCGAGTTAAAGTCGGTTTTATACTAAAACTTTTTCCACAGGTCACACATGAAAACGGCTTTTCACTTGTGTGAGTGATCATATGCCGAGTTAAATGCTGTTTTATACTAAAACTTTTTCCACAGGTCACACATGAAAACGGCTTTTCACCAGTGTGAATCATCATATGCTTAGTTACATCCTGTTTTTGACTAAAACATTTTCCACAGGTCACACATGAAAACGGCTTTTCACCCGTATGAGTTCTCATATGAGTATCAAAAACAGATTTGAAAGTCAAACGCTTTTTACAGATGACACATGAGAAAGGTTTTCTTCTTTCCTGATTTTGGATCTCAGCTTCAGCAGCTTCCTGGAAGATGACTTGGTTCCTGTTTGGTTCTGATTCAGTATGGTCTGCTTGCTCATCAACAGGAACCACCATGCAGGTATCAGTCTCCTGTTTTAATTCAATCTGTTCTTCACCCTGACTGCAGTAAACGTCTTTCTCTTCCACTTTTATCTGCTGGTGTTTTAGATCCTCCTGCTCTTCTTTTATCTGATGATCTTCTGGCTCTTCCTGTTTTACCTGCAGAGGTTCCAACTCCTCCTGGTCCAGAGTGGATCTCCTCTCCTGGTTATAAACGTTACACTTCAGGGAATCTGGAGAAGAAAACAGAGAAAAAGAGTAATTGTTAACTTTACTGAAGTAAATGGGAGAAATTGTTTATCGTTTAATACAGAAATGAACAAAAAAAACCCTTGAAAATTCAAGAGTGTAGACAGAGATACAGATCAGTTGATATATCCAGCTGACATTTGGAGAATTCTCAAATGATCGGATCTTAAAAATATATTTTATTTATTACAAAATTAATTTTAGTAGGGATTATTGTTCATATTTAACAGTAAATTGTATTATTTCACGATATTTATTTTTATTACTTTTATCTGTATTAAAATTTGATTTTAGTTCACTTTATATTTTTGGGGTTTATTTACAGAGTTTATTTATAGGTTAATAATTGTTTAATTTTTGTTGCTTTGTGTTTATTATTTACTTTTGTAAGTTAGACATTAAGAACTGTGGGTCCATTTTCTGTAAGTATAGGGACTGGTATAGGACCAGCATGCACTGGGTTGGGCCTGTGGGTTTTGACCAGAGCAGGAGAGGAAACAATGAAAAGTAGTGATGGTGAGATGCAGCTTCATGAAACCCTGAGGAACTCCATCCAATCATTCGACTCATGAGCCGATGCACCGCGGTGCTTCATTTGCTCTACTGTGACATCAACTGGACAATATATGTAAAATTAAATTAAAGAGGCGATACAGCAAGACTATGGTGGATCAACAAGTTACAGAGACTGTGTTTTTATTATTTACCCCAGAAGAGGTAAATAATGAAAACACAGAGGAGAAGAGGAGCAAGTCGGAGAGGCTGAGGAAGAAACCCCAGGAGAAGAGCTCAGCAAGGCTGCACACCCTGAGGAGGAACAGGAACCATTTGTGTTGAATTATGTGTTTCATAATTTAATGTGGTAAAACATTCATGAGACGTTTAATTCAAGCTCTTCAAGTTGCATGTAAACAGGTGATGACATGAATCACATTTCAAGTAAAAATTTATATTTAAAATATTTCAAGTAATAAACATACATGTAATGAAAGATTATACTTTTCAAATAAACATTTTATATGAGTAAAGCAAACAATTATATAATCACATTTTGCAGTAAATATTTAATGTAAATAATCAAACCAGATGAAAGAGCCCATCTTTAAACATTTAATGTGTAATTAAACATTTCAGGGTAAACAATAAAGGTGACAAGTAAATGTTATGAAATAGATCACACTTTAAGTAAATATTTGTTGTATTTAACATAATTCAGGGAAGAAGTGAACATGTAATGAAATAGATCCTGTCCTAAAATTTTATGTTATTGAAGATTACAGGTAACAAATGTGATGATCATCTGAGGTAATGCATCTTACGAACATTTTTTTTAAAATATAAACTTAGTTAAAAAATAAAAAAGGGGTCAAAATGTAATAAAGATGAGTATGCTTCATCTATACAGTCAGTAGAACAATTTCACACTGATTTTGAGTGAATAGGGCAGACGATTTAGAAGCTATTGAAGAAAACATTACTTAATATTAAAATTATTTAAAATATTGAATATGACCTGAAATTTTAATAGTGGATAGTGTGCCTCATGTAATAGCATGAACTATCCCTTTTTTGTACCAGTTGGTCAGAAGGCAAAGCATTTATTTACAGGAGTGTTTGGTTCGGAAATCTGACGGTCCCCGAACCTCTGAGCGCTTGAGGAGGGAGCGGTAGAGAACAGCTGGCTGGAATTAGCGTTCATAAATCGGATCAACCTTGAGCTTACTCTGCAGCGTGCGAAAATCCAATATCCAACTTGAAAACAACTTTGATTTGTTCGGTAACACAATGAAAACGCCGGAATAAAGTTTGTTTTGGTCTGTGGCCTCAAAAGATGGCGCCGAGCGACTGCGCCAGACATCAGTTCCAAAGCTCTATTGTCTCCCCCTGCATGTCTCACTCACAGCTGACAGTTGGCAGAGAGGATTATTTACCATAGCAACGGAACTCAGGAGGCTATTGGCTGCTGCTTAGGACTACAAATACGCATCACTGTAGTTCTAACTATGGTGGAAAACTCAGTTAAAACAGAGGAGGACTGAGCTGCCATTTAGAACGACTTGCTGCTATGGGCTGTATAGAACTGATCTAACCCAAACACTGTTACACATGGGAGAACTTTGGCCCTTTGAAATGAAGCTTACTTAAAATTTCAAAATAAAAGCATTGACCATTTTTACATCAAGTAATTGCTATTTTGGGCTTTATGTGACTGGTTTAAACAAACCACTGTTCGACATTGGATTACTGTGGCCATTTAATATGAAGCTTACAGGTTTTTCCAAAATAAAAGTCTCAATATCCCCCTCAAGCATTAGCCTTTTAGCTTAAATAAGCTATTAGCTATTTTTATGACTTATTAGCCATGTTTAGTATACTGAATGGATTAAGTCAATTATAGAAAACATCCTAGTGATGCCCCACATGCTACTGACAGCAATCATGCTAACATTAGCATTTTGGCAAATTTTAGCTGATACACTTACTTTATCATACTGAATGGTGCAAGTCCATGTTAGTGGGTCTCCTCATGCTATTGCTTTCGTTGCAGCTTTCTTTAGCATTGATGCTAATATTCAGCATCAGAAACCTGATGCTGAAACCGACGTGCACACTTTGGCAGGCCCCGGTTAAATTTCTTCAGGAATTTACTAGTTACGTTTTACAGCTACTAACACACTATTATTGTTTCATGCTGTTTGCTTTACTAACCTTGCGCTGCATTGTTCATATTTCTCCTGTTTTCAAAAGTAAGTTTGATTAGTTAAAGGAGGAAAAGCCATAAAAGGTCATTTTATTTCTACATCAATAAGCCATTTTCACAGCGTAATTGTGATTCCTGCGTTCATTTACCGGTTAACAAAACATTTATACGAGAAAAGAACATTTACTAAAATGATCCTCATACAGAAAGGTGCAGACATTTAGACCTTAACCTGCATCCAAACGCTGGTGGTTCCTACCTATTCGGTGTAAGATTATCTGGGGCCTCCGGGAGAAATCCAGCAGTCTGCGATGATCATCCATCTCTTCCTCCGACTTGACGATGATTTCTTTAAACTCTGTGAATGTTTCTTCAGCAGCAGTTAACGGCTCGTTGATAAACCTTTTAGAAAACTCTCGAACATTCAACGACACAGACATCAGACGCCATCTTCTCTTATTTCCACTTCCTCTTCTCCCACCCCTCCTCTTCTTCTTTTGTTTTTTATTGGCGGCTGGCATCCAACTTAAGGTGCATTTACCGCCACCTACCAGACTGGAGTGTGGTCATCAGAGATCTCAGAGGGAATTAAATCCACCTCAATGATGTGTAGGATGTGCAAATTCACATCCTAACACACTCATTAATGCCTGAATCAATGCCTGAGCATGCACTGGCATACACACAAATATTTGTTCATATCCTAAATACGACTCATTAATCCAGTGTTCTTTAAGAACCTAAATAAGAGATTTCTAACATAACTTGATTTATTATCTAATAGACTAATCATAGACAGTCCTATATTCTTTCTACTTAGTAACGACTTTAAAATCTGGCGTTCCTCTGAATAGTTATCACATTCTAACAAGACATGCTCCACTGTTTCCACCTGATTGCAATAATTACAAGCCCCATTCTCATGCTTTCCTATTTTAAAGAGCGAACTATTAAGTCCAGAATGTCCAATTCTAAGTCGAGACATAACTACTTCCTCTTTCCGCCTTCCACTCATATAATTACTATCTCCCACACTCTTTTGAATTGTATATAGTTGTCTCCCATTATCATGGTTATCCCATAGCTCCTGCCAAATCTTAATAATTTCTTTTTGAATAATAGATTTACCCTCATTTTTACTCAAAGGAATATTCAGATGAACAATATCTGATTTCAAGGCCTGCTTAGCTAGAATATCAACTTCCTCATTTCCTTCTATACCCACATGGGCAGGAATCCAGACAAATTGAACCAAGCATTTATTGTTATGAAGATGAACTAATAATTGATATATTCTTAATATCAAATCTAATCTGCTAGATTTACCAGATTTAATACTTAATAATGCTGCTTGACTATCTGATGCTATGATAAATGTACTTACTTCCCTATTATCATTACCAAGCAACCATTCTAAGGCCAATATGATGGCTGATAATTCAACTGCAAAAACAGATAAATGGTCAGCTGTTCTCCTCTTAATCAAGACTTTATGGTGTGGGATATTCACTGCTGCCCCAGTTCTACCACTATTTGGATCTTTAGATCCATCTGTATATATAATTATGTTGTCTTTATATCTTTCAAAATACCTATTAACTACAACCCATTCTGGAGTCTTTCCCTTTTTAAGAATTTCATTTAATTGAAGATCAACTTCTGGAGTTAGAAATAACCATGGAGGAATTTCAGATTGAGGAACTGTAGCACTATACTGGAGCATAGTTAAACCAAGCTGTTTTGCCTTTATTTCCCCAATCCATCCAAAACTATTACAATTTAATTTATGATGTTCCCAACATTCCTTCAGCACCATCTTAGTTGGATGATCACACTTATGTCCTTGTAGGTTCACCCAGTACATGTACATTAATTTCAACCTTCTTAATCTTAAAGGAAGCTCACCAGTTTCTACTTGTAAAGCAGCTAAAGACGATGTTCTGAAAGCTCCACAACAAATCCTCAATGCTTGTGTTTGCTCACTATCAAGTTTTCTCAAATGACTGTCAGCAGCTGCCATATATGCTATACCCCCATAATCCATAATAGATCTCATGAGCGCCTGATAAACTCCCAACAGTGCACTTCTTGAAGCTCCCCATTCCTGTCCTGAGAGACATCTTAACAAATTATTCACTTTTTTACATTTATTATGAACTAATTCTATTTGATGTCTCCAAGTTAAACTTTCATCAAAGATGACACCTAAAAACTTCACTGTTTTCACTTGTTCAAGTTTATGTTTATAAAGAGTCAACTGAACTTCCTTATGTCTTCTATAAAAGCAAATTACTTGAGTCTTTGCAATTGACATCCTAAAACCCCATTTATTAGCCCAACCTTCCACTTTCAAAATGGCAGCCTGCATCTTTTTCTGTAAATAAACCAGATTATGTCCCCGAATCCATAGAGCACCATCATCTGCAAATAAAGATTTGCCTATACTACTATCTATCTCATCAAAAATGTCATTAATCATAATATTAAAGAGAATTGGGCTACACACACTACCTTGGGGGGTACCATTCTCAACAGCATATCTAGAAGAGAAATTCACCCCTACCCGAACTTCTATTTCTCTACCAAACAAAAAATCCAAAATCCAATTATAAATCTTACCTCCTATACCAAGTTTCTCTAATTTAATCAATAATCCTTCTTTCCATAACATATCATATGCCTTCTCAATGTCAAAGAACACAGCTATTACTAACTCTTTATTCGCTTGAGCTTTTCTTACTTCTGACTCTAGACACAAAACTGCATCCATCGTATTTCTCCCTTTACGAAAACCACTCTGGAATGGACAAAATTTATTTTTACTCTCAATAAAATAAGAAAGCCTATCTGTAACAATCTTCTCCATTATTTTTCCTAATTGAGACGTAAGAGCTATAGGTCTATAATTTGATGGGTCTGTTGCATTTTTACCTGGTTTTAAGATGGGAATTATAACTGACTGTTTCCATTCTACCGGAATTCTCCCAGTCATCCAAATCAGATTAAACAATTTTAATATAACAGTAAGAGATGAATATTTAAAATGTTTGAGCATTACATAACACACTCCATCCTTCCCCGGAGTTGATTGCTTAGCATTATGAATAACTTTTTCTAACTCATACATAGAAAAAGGCATATCTAAATCCTGGTTTGAGACTTCTCTCCTAGTAGTAACTTCTGGATTGCCATCCAATAAATCTAATTTATTACTTTTCATTTCTTCAGATAACTTTTCTGAACTATTCACCTTAATTAACGTTACTGCTAATAATTCAGCTTTTTCTTTATTACTAACCGCTATTTTCCCATTTAATTCTAAAACCGGTAAGGAAAAACTCTTTTTAACACCATTCATTTTCTTAATAACTCTCCATACCTCTGACAGTTTGGTTTCTCTTCCAATGGAATTACAGTATTGCCTCCAACAAGCCTTCTTAGCTTCTCTAATAGTCTTCCTAACTATAGCTTGTGCTTTCTTATATTGAATTAGTGCCTCAAAGGTATGACATCTTCTTAACAATTTAAAAGCTTTATTTCTTCCCCTTATAGCAATACTACATTGTTCATTCCACCATGGATTAGACTTTTTATTTCCTCTTCCCTTTGATTTAGGAATTGAACTTTCAGCTGCATTAATAATGACAGACTTAATCTTTGAATAACACATCTCCACATCACAAAACAAATTCTCATCCAGATTATTAAATTGACTATCAACTAAATTTGTAAATAACTCCCAATTAGCGTTACTTAACTTCCATCTTGGAATCTGTCCTTCCTCTTCTTTTATCACTTCAGAACCAACTGATACATTTCCCTCTGACATCCTTCCAACCATTCACAGTCTGATCGTGCCCCTTCCGCCTTCACCGGAAGCTGCTGTGCCTCCCCCCCTCCTCTTCTTCTTCTTCTATTGATTTTATCGGCAGCTTGTATCCATTATTGGTGCACTACTGCCATCTCTTGGATCTCAATACTTATTCCTCAAATTATAATAAGTCCAGTATTTTTTAAAGAACAAAATATCTTTCCTTTTCCTTCATTACTATTTAACTGAGCAACCACATTCTCAGATTTCAATTTTCTATTAAAACCTGTTTCCATATTCAGTAATCTTCTTTGATTCACATATTTTTACTACTAATAAAAACATGTTCAATCGTTTATCCAGTATTACACCAATTACATAAACCAGTAAGATGTTTCCCCATCTTAGTGCCAATCAAAAAACTATGACTAGTTCTTATTCTATTTGTAATTATCTTCTCTTTCCTATTTATTCATCTAATTCTCATAACATAAACTGCATTTTGTATCCAAATATCTTCCTTTTTTAAAAATTTTCCCACCTCATTTTCTATAACTTCTTACTTTTGCCTTCAGATTTAGATCATTTTATTGTCATATCAAAATCTTCTTTTTTAACAGCCTTCTTAGCCAACCTGTCTGATCTTTCATTACCCAAAATACCTACATGAGCAGGACTCTAAAATAATATTATATTTTTATTTTGTTAGTCTATGATGAACAACCATAACCTAAAATAATATATTTTGGGGATTATTTGTACTTCCGTTTTCAATATACAGTCAACATTGCAGATAATGAATCACTACAAACTATTATTTTATTAAATTAGTATCCTCCACCCTTTCTAAGGCTACTAATGTAGCACATAAATCTACTACATATATACTCAAATAATCAGATGTTCTTTATTAAATGTTAATCTTTAATCCAGGAATCACTACTGTAACACTAGAAACTTCAGTTTTTGGAGCTTGTGAACCATCAGTATACAATTACAAATAATCATTATATTTATTCTGTATTCTATTATAAATTTTTGGGCAAATATCTGTAATATTTCTTTTCCTAATATCTGATAATCTGATTCACCTGTGTGAATCATCATATGCTGAGTTAAACAATATTTTTTACTAAAATATTTTCCACAGTTCACACATGAAAAAGGCTTTTCACCCGTATGAGTTCTTATGTGAGCATCAAAAACAGATTTGAAAGTCAAATCACAGATGACACATGAGAATCACCCAAATTTAATTTAATTTTAATTCTATTTAATTTTGAGACTTTGGTTGTTGTTTTTATTCCTTCATGCATGCAAAAGTTTTAAAAAAACTTGCACAATTTACAATAGTATGCTATGCTATATAGAGAGCACAGCAGAGACAGACTTATAAATGGAAACACAAAAACATTACAGATACAGTACAAAATATAATAACTAAAACTGCAACAAAGGGATGAATATTTTAGGTTTAACATGTATCGGTGAGAAATACCTATTCGGTGTAAGATTATCTGGGGCCTCCGGGAGAAATCCAGCAGTCTGCGATGATCATCCATCTCTTCCTCCGACTTGACGCTGATTTCTTTAAATAGTCGTCAACAGGAGTTAACAGCTCGTATATAAACTTGTTTAAAGAAACACTCAAACTCAGCAAGGCAGACTATACACCACCTTTTCTTTTTCTCCTATTTCTCCTTCCTTCTCTTCTTTTTGGGGGGGGATTTTATGACTGTCGCCTTTCATATTGTTGCATTACTGTCACCTTCTGGATAATATGATCATCACATCTAAAAATTTCTCATATATTGCTTTGAAAGACGCTTAAGTAAAACAAATACAATATTAGTATTCCAGTTATCTGCAAATCTATTCATCCATCCATTTTCTTTGCACCTTTGTCCCTAGTGGAGCTGGGAGGGGTGCTGGTGCTGGTGTTGGTGCTGGTGCTGGTGCCCATCTCCAGCCAGACATTTCAGGCGAGAGGCGAGGTCACCCTGGACAGGTCACCAATGTGTCTCTGCAAATTCAGGGGTCATATAGTCCTCTGACTCATATTTTCTACATCCTGCAACATGTTTCACTTTTACAGTTTATTTATAACTCCACCAAATAAGAAGAGCAAGAAATTCAAAATCTACACATAATTATTTCTTAAACCTGAGATACTCATCTGCTCCTTGTACACTCATATTTATTCTGACATCTGTATAAATGTAGTTTTGATGCATTATTGCTCAGACTGGAACACTTAACTTTTTTATCAACATTAGCTTTTGTTATAGACTCATTTTGCTGGTTTGGGGGAGTTGCAGGTGGGCATCTGGGGGTCTGTGGCCCTCTTTGGTGACTCTGGGGATGACTTCTAGCGTTTAGAGGAGAGTGCAGTTGTAGCCGCGGTGGTGCTCCTGGGGTTCCACGCTCAGATCTCTGCAGCTCCAATCTTTCATGTCTGTGGCTCCCTACACTCATTATTGAACATTTTATGGAGAAACCTTATTTACACAAGCACACTCACACAGAGATTAGCTTGCAGTGTGTTCAGATACAGTACGTTGGGCTGCAATTGTCCAACACATTTTGTATGAACCAGTTCCATTCACTTTCCAGTTATGTGCTATTTTTAGTTTGTGGTGAATCTTGGATTTCTTTTAAAGTACAAATGTACACTCAACTATCCTAGTAGACTCTATTTTTGATTTTTTTTTTTTAAACTACAAAATGTCTCTATTGAACAAGAATAATTCAAATCAATCCCTCAAGTCTAATCTTGTGAGAATGTTCTGGAAGGGAGTCCATGTCTGGTCATTACAAAGCATACCATACATGGAGAATACTTCTATGTATGACTCCTCAAATGTTCAGCTATCTGATGTTTTAGATCAATGTTTCTCAAACGTTTTCAGGCTGAGGACCACTTAACCCATTTAGCAAACAGTCAGAGGACTACCTAACCTGACATTGCCCCCACAATCATACATCTTAATATCAGCTGCAAGCTGAAATGAAAATATTAGACTCTTAATTCACATATTATTGTTTTCTTTGTTCATCCTAATGAGAAGAATGGTGCTGTTTGGTAAATGTGACTGGCCACCAGAAAGCCATGAACAGGTCTACTTGTTCATTTTGAATTATTCACTGATTCTGAAAGTGTCTAAACTTTCCAAAGGTGTCAAACAAATGGAAATAAAGAAGTTATTCTTTACTACCAAGTGTTGTGTGCATTAATAACATTTAGGGCTATTTGTGATTTAGAAGCACAATTAAAGAAAAATAGACTTGAGCTGCTTTGACAGAAACAAAAAACTATTTTCTGCACCACTGAATATTAACCAGTTTCTAGCAATTGTATTTATTTATTGTATTTCTTTAATATTTTTCAATTAAATGAAAATAACAATAGCTGTTGACCTATTCATTACAAAGCAAAGTCATAAAAAACAAAGAACAGTTCTGACTAACTGGAGCAATTCCAGCCGCTAACCGTTCAGGGGAATCCAATTGCCAGTGAACGTCACATCAACACTTGGCAGCTGTAACTCGGCTTCGTCTGGTCATATAATATACCTGGAGTTGTTTTCTTTCCATCGGTATCTGCTGCTTTTCTTTTGAGTAACCCGGTTTTAAGCCATTATTTTAAAGACAATCCTTCGGTAAGCTAGCCGTAGCGTCACGGCACGGCAGATAAACAGTTGTTTACATGCAGTACCTCGCGGACCACTGGGGGGCGCCTGCAGAACACCAGTTTGAGAAAGATTGTTTTAGACAAAAACACTTTCCACAGAAAATGGCTTTTCACCAGTATGAATCAACATGTGCTCAGTTGAATAATGTTTTCGACTAAAACTTTTTCCACAGGTCACACATGAAAATGGGTTTAGGGCATCTGGGGGTCTGTGGCCCTCATCTGGAGAGGGTCATTGGTGACTGCGGATGACTTCTACCAGCCGCATATGATGCGTTTAGAGGAGAGTGCAGTTGTTCCAATCTCCTTCATGTTATTACAACTAAGACGAGAGAAAAAGTCATTTATGGAAATCAGTCACACATACTTTGTACAATCAATGAATGAAAATTAGTTTGTGAGGAATCTTGAACTTTCTTTAAAGTACGAATGAATTTCATTTAATTTGAAAATATTTTAAATAGGTACAGTAAGACTGGGTAATATAACTTGAACTAACTGACAGCGTCAGTTTCAATCTCATCTTGCTTTACAGACAAACCTATCACAATTATATTTTGTATAGATTCATTAAAAACAATCACGCATTCCAGTACGTTCCATTTTTTCTTAAAAAAAAAACAAACTATAAACGTAACCCCCAAAAAATGTCTCCAGTGTACAGAATAATAAAAGTCAATCCTGCTAGTCCAATCTCATTAGGATGTTCTGGCAGGGAGTCCATGTCCGGTCAGACTCTGTTAACTGTACTAAACACTACTAAAATGAACAATTTTCCCTCAGAATGATAACAGCTCATAGATTCATGTTTCTCTTTTGGATTCTCCACAGATTTTCAGTTTTTAAGAATTTTGCGCTACAGAATATGCCAGCAAAGAAAAAAATTCAGGGTTGCTCATCACTAAGTAGGTGACACAAGTCATACAAGGAAAATACTTCTACAACTTTTCACCTAAGTGGCTCCTCATGTGGAGAGTTAAGTCGTATTTTTGACGATAACTTTTTCCACAGGTCACACATGAAAAAGGCTTTTCACCAGTGTGAATCCTCATGTGCCGAGTTAAATGCTGTTTTTGACGAAATTTTTTTCCACAGATCCCACATGAAAACGGCATTTCATCTGTATGAATTCTCATGTGAACACTGACAGACAATTTGAAAGTGAAACGCTTTCCACAGGTCACACATGAAAACGGCTTTTCACCTGTATGACTCATCATATGCTTACTTAAACTACGTTTTTGACAAAAACTTTTTCCACAGGTCCCACATGAAAACGGCTTTTCACCAGTGTGAATCCTCATGTGCTCAGTTAAACCTTGTTTTTGACTAAAACCTTTTCCACAGTTAACACATGAAAAAGAGTTTTCACCTGTGTGAACCGTCATGTGCTGAGTTAAAAAACGTTTCTGACTAAATTTCTTTCCACAGGTCACGCATGAAAAAGGCATTTCACCTGTATGACTCCTCATGTGGTCAATTAAACTATGTTTTTGACAAAAACCCTTTCCACAGGTCCCACATGAAAACGGCTTTTCACCTGTGTGACTCCTCATGTGCTGGGTTAAACTATGTTTTTGACAAAAACACTTCCCACAGGTCGCACAAGAAAATGGCTTTTCACCGGTGTGAGTCCTCAGATGCTGAGAGAAATCCTGTTTTTGACAAAAACCTTTTCCACAGTTCACACATGAAAATGGCTTTTCACCGGTGTGAATCCTTATGTGCTTAGTTAAATCTTGTTTTTGATAAAAACCTTTACCACAGGTTACACATGAAAATGGCTTTTCACCGGTGTGAATCCTTATGTGCTTAGTTAAATTCTGTTTATGACTAAAACTTTTTCCACAGTTCACACATGAAAACGGCTTTATACCCGTATGAGTTCTCATATGAGGCTCAAAAGCAGATTTGAAAAAGAAACGTTTTTCACAGATGACACATGAGAAAGGTTTTCTTCTTTCCTGATTTTGGTTCTTGGCTTCAGCTGCTTCCTGGAAGATGTCTTGTTTCTTGTTTGGTTCTGATTCAATGTGGTTTGTTTGCTCATCAACAGGAACCACCATGCAGGTATCAGTCTCTTGTTTTAGCTCAAGCTGCTGACTGTAGTAACCTTCTTTCTCATCCACTTTTTTTTGCTGATGTTCTAGAACCTCATGCTCTTCTTTTATCTGCTGATGTTCTAGAACCTCCTGCTCTTCTTTTATCTGCTGATGTTCTAGAACCTCCTGCTCTTCTTTTATCTGCTGATGTTCCAGAACCTCCTGCTCTTCTTTTATCTGCTGATGTTCTAGAACCTCCTGCTCTTCTTTTATCTGCTGATGCTCTAGAACCTCCTGCTCTTCTTTTATCTGCTGATGTTCCAGAACCTCCTGCTCTTCTTTTATCTGCTGATGTTCTAGAACCTCCTGCTCTTCTTTAATCTGCAGATTTTCAGGCCATTCCTGATCTTGTTTCACCTGCAGAGGTTCTAACTCGTCCTTGTCCAGAGTGAAGCTCCTTTCCTGGTTACATATCTGCTCCTCAGAAACGTTATGTTGCAGGCAATCTGGGCAAGAAAACACAGAAAAACAAAGAATGGTTTACTTTATTAAAGTAAATGAGAAAGGAATTTCATTTAGTAGTGAAATCACCAGATAAACTATTGTTCCCCGATTGCACTATTCTGACTGATTGCTGATTACAGATTTTAAAAAGTCTGACCTGCCGATTCCTATTTTGACCGATACATTTTTTATTTGAAATGTTGCTAAATACGGCAAGAAAGTCACTCAATTGGCAACAGTGAGGGGACTATTAACTGCAAATGTGCAGATATGACCTGTGAGCCACTACATTTTTTTATTTGTTATGAAATTATGTATTGTAGGCATTATTGTTATTATTTAAGAGAACATTTTATTATTGTAAAGTTTTTTTCAAGTTATTATTATATTTTACAACTACTATTATTACTATCACTATTTCATGCTGCCTATTTCACTAGTCGTGCACTGCATTGTGTCTACCCTGGCTTGAGAAGTATTCATACCCCTTGAACTTTTCCATATTTTGTCGCATTCTGACCACACACATAAATATATTTCTCTGGAAATGTATGTTTAAGACCAACATAAAAGTAAGGTAAGGTCATTTTATTTATATAGCACATTTTCAGCAACAAGGCATTTCAATGTGCTTTGCATGAATTAGAGGAAATACAGACAAAACAACAACAACAAAAGCAAAAGAAAAACAAAAATACTCTGGAATTTATAAACTAATAGAAGTTTCTCTGGATCTCTTGATAGTTCTAACTAAATGGTTTGATTCCTGTTCTGGGTTGAGTGAAGAATAAAACAAAATGTTCCTCTGGTGGGTTGCTGGATAATAAGAATAAGTGCTCTAGAATTTATAAACTAATAGGAGTTTCTCTGGCTCTCTGGTTTGTTCTAACTAACAAGAATAAGAGTAAGTAGGACGAAATGACAACATTTGGAAGTATCTGGCACATATAGCAAGATAAGGCATAAACATGGAGCGAATGAAAGGCAGTGACAATCAAGAAGTGTGTTTATATGTTGACTTGGAGTGCGAATGCAATTAGTCTGTGAACCCTGTACAGCCAGTTCTCCCAGGCAAACGTCTCTGATATGATGGTGTTATCTAAGAGCAAGTCCTTGGAAGTGCTCTGCTCAACAGTCGCACGGATGTCGTCAGGAAAGGAGCAAGGTGGGAAGGAGCATATGGCAAAGATGGGTAGGGAGGGCTCAAAGAAAAAAAAGTGTAAGGTTTCACTGAGAACCAGAGTGCTTGTTTACAACTGTAAAGTAACACTGACCTTGTGAACTTTCACTGAGACATTCAAACACAAGGGCATCAAACTCATTTCATTTTGGGCCATATTAAAAATCTGAATGTGGGACGTACTGTGGTGGTGCAGGGCGGCAGCAAGCCCCACATTTGGAGGCCTTAGTTGATCAAATTTTCTCCAAGAGAAAACTGGGCGCAGGAGACACTCTGTTGTTTTATAACACCTTGATATAGAGGATACTCATGGTTGTCCATAATGTTCTTTATGTGATGAAGAATTCTTTGCACTGTAATTTTCAGAGGGTCCAGAGTATCTGGCTTGTTAGGCAATTTCGATCAATGGAAGAGATGGTCTGAACATCCTCCTTCTATTCCCTCAGTTTTGGTCCTTTATCTGGCTCTCTGGCTCCCTCTGGACACAACCAGAGGGATACACCCTGGATTTATTCATGATAACAGGATTTCTGCTGTTTGGAGCTTGCAAATAACTGGCTTATCCACAAATTTATGACGGACTTGACCAAACTAGTGAACACTCAGAATATTGGTGTGGACAGAGACACAAGTTGGATGTGAGTCTTGCTGAGACTCGCAGCCCAGCTGAGGACTCAAACTCCCTAATGGAATGGAATCGATCTTGAAGACGTTGCCTGACCTAAGACATTCTATATCTGAATGGGCTTTTCCCGTGTTGCCTTGGAAGGGCTGCATATTTCCAATCTCCTTGAAGATATGTAAACATAACGCTCCTTCCCACCTCACCCCCTCCTGTTATCCATGCAGCTGTGGAGCTGAGTGCTCCCAAGGACATTCTTTGATAACATCTGATCTGACTTCTGCCGGGAGGCTGAGCAACGTAGTTTCATGGCCCTGTGATGTCACCGCCTTCACTCATGTCTTTGTTTTGTCTGAATGTTGCCATGTGACCTAATGTGTCCTTTTCTCTTTTTATTTTATTTTGTCAGAAACTGTGGAGTACTCACTTTTAACCCAGAAGAGGAATTTGAACAAACTTGGAATCCAGAAAAACTACCGTAGCAACTACTTTTTAGAGTCCTATTCTTGCAAACCAGAAAATTAATTAGACCAGCGCATACTTACTTACTTATACTTATCTGCCAACCCTTAACAGGAGTATCTGGTTTATTTACTTTGGATCAACATTTTTAGGTTTTTCTTCGTTTGCTCTGTCTTTTGGTTTGTTATTTTGTTTTATATTTCCTTTTAAATTCCTGTAAAGCACTTTGTATTGCCTTGTTGCCTAAAATGTGGCTAATTGCTGAAAATGAGTGAGGAGAAGAACACAGGGGAACAGGAAATACTGAAGAATAACTTAAAGAGTAATAACTAAGAAATAAACACAACTGGAAACACTAGTTGTGGACTGTCACAAGGAAAACAAGAACGAGAGATCCAGCCACAATAAGTAACATTAAATAATGAAACTAGAATAACCATTAAGGGCTAAACTACAGTGAACTAGGACATAATTGTTAAACAGAAAAAACACAAAATGAAACAAAGTAATAACAGAGGGTCCATTCTATGTAAGTATAGAGACTGGTACAGGACCAGCATGCACTGGGTTTTCACCAGAGCAGGAGAGGAAACTATGGAAAATTTGATCTTTATTATTTGCTAACGGAAAAAACAACATTAAAACAATCTTCATGTTTTTTTGCACATTAAACTTCTTTTTAAAACGTACGAAGCATCACCTCAATGCAGCAGTGGTTTGTTGATTGGGCTTTTCTAACATATTTGCTTTGACAAACAGTCGCTACTACAATTTATTTATTACAAATTAAAGGAGGAAAAGCCATAAAAAAGGTGATTTTTTTCTCTACATCAATAAGCCATTCTCACAGCGTAGTTGTGATGTTTCCGTTCATTTATCTGATATCAAAACATTCATACAGGAGGGGAACAGTTGTCGGTGGCAGGGCCCCGGGGGTGGATGAGATCCGCCCGGAGTTCCTTAAGGCTCTGGATGTTGTGGGGTTGTGTTGGTTGACGCGACTCTGCAATGTCGCATGGACATCGGGGGCAGTTCCCCTGGATTGGCAGACTGGGGTGGTGGTCCCCCTGTTCAAAAAGGGGGACCGGAGGGTGTGCTCCAATTATAGAGGGGTCACACTCTTAAGCCTCCCTGGCAAGGTCTATTCAGGGGTCCTGGAGAGGAGGGTCCGTCGGATAGTCGAACCTCGGATTCAGGAGGAGCAGTGTGGTTTTCGCCCTGGTCGTGGAACACTGGACCAGCTCTACACCCTCGGCAGGGTCCTGGAGGGTGCATGGGAGTTCGCCCAACCAGTCTACATGTGTTTTGTGGACTTGGAGAAGGCGTTCGACCGTGTCCCTCGGGGAGCCCTGTGGGGGGTTCTCCGGGAGTATGGGGTACCGGGCCCTTTGATACGGGCTGTCAGGTCCCTGTATGACCGGTGTCAGAGTCTGGTCCGCATTGCCGGCAGTAAGTCGGGCTCGTTTCCGGTGAGAGTTGGACTCCGCCAGGGCTGCCCTTTGTCACCGATTCTGTTCATCACTTTCATGGACAGAATTTCTAGGCGCAGCCAAGGTGTTGAGGGGATCCGATTTGGTGGCCTTAGGATCTCATCTCTGCTTTTCGCAGACGATGTGGTCCTTTTGGCTTCATCAGATCGTGATCTGCAGCTCTCGCTGGAGCGGTTCGCAGCCGAGTGTGAAGCGGCCGGGATGGGGATCAGCGCCTCCAAATCCGAGGCCATGGTCTTGAGCCGGAAAAGGGTAGAGTGCCTTCTCCGGGTCAGGGGGGGTGTCCTGCCCCAAGTGGAGGAGTTTAAGTATCTCGGGATCTTGTTCACGAATGGGGGAAGAAGGGAGCAGGAGATCAACAGGCGGATTGGCGCAGCGTCTGCTGTCAAGCGGGCGCTGTACCGGTCCGTCGTGGTGAAGAGAGAGCTGAGCCAAAAAGCGAAGCTCTCGATTTACCGGTCGATCTACGTTCCCACCCTCATCTATGGTCATGAGCTTTGGGTCATGACCGAAAGAACGAGATCGCGGATACAAGCGGCCGAAATGGGTTTTCTCCGTAGGGTGGCTGGGCTCTCCCTTAGAGATAGGGTGAGAAGCTCAGTCATCCGGGAGGGACTCAGAGTAGAGCCGCTGCTCCTTCACATCGAGAGGAGCCAGTTGAGGTGGCTCGGGCATCTGGTCAGGATGCCTCCTGGACGCCTCCCTGGTGAGGTGTTCCGGGCACGTCCCACCGGGAGGAGGCCCCGGGGAAGACCCAGGACACGCTGGAGGGACTATGTCTCTCGGCTGGCCTGGGAACGCCTCGGGATTCCCCCGGAGGAGCTAGAAGAAGTGGCTGGGGAGAGGGAAGTCTGGGCCTCCCTTCTGAAGCTGCTACCCCCGCGACCCGACCTCGGATAAGCGGAAGAAGATGGATGGATGGATGGATGGGGAACAGTTGCTAAAATGATCCTCATACACAAAGCTTCATACATTTAGACCTTAACCTGCATCCAAACGCTGGTGGTTCCTACCTATTCGGTGTAAGATTATCTGGGGCCTCCGGGAGAAATCCAGCAGTCTGCGATGATCATCCATCTCTTCCTCGGATTTGACGATGATTTCTTAAAAGTCTGTCGATGTTTCTTCAGCAGGATTAACTGATCATTGAGAAATTCGTTTAGACAAAACTCTCAACAGCTCAACAACTTCTTATTTGCGCCATCTTGTTGTTCTTCCTCCTATTCTTCTTCTTTGGGATTTTATGACTGTCGGCATTCACATTGTTGCATTACCGCCCCCTTCTGGATAATAGGAGCGGGTGACGTGTCTTGGCCAAGGACCATCTACTGGGATGAAACATGCTAAAGAAAAACTCACAACTTTTAAATGAAACATTACATTTAATTAGTTTCTAAGACATTAGTATAACTTAGATCTATCTAAATACACATAAACCATTTCAATGTAAAAAGACAGTAAAATTTAAGAGAAAACAGCTCAGCAGGAAAGACCAAAATATTATTACAATTAAGTTGAGAGAATCAGCAAATGATTGTGGTTAAGGTGTCGACGCCTCAAGGCTGCAGGTGTTCCATCTGTGACCTATTTGTCAGAAACTGCCTGAACTTCTTGTCTTTTTCTATTCTTGTATGTTCAAGGAACTCAGCCATAGGCTGTGTGGTCAACTCTGTATAAGAGGAAGCCCTGAGCGACAGAGAACTCAGAGACTCCTTTGACACTCGTGTGTGTTCACTCTTGACGCTCACTGTGTGTTAATGGGATTTTCTCCAATTGCAATTGCTGTAATAAACTTGTACTTTTGCTCTGATGTCTGCCTCCTAGATTGATGTTGCTTTAACAACCCCTTGAACTTTTCCATATTTTGTCACATAATAAATGCATACGTAAATATATTACATTGGAATTTTATGTGAATAACCAACATAAAGTGGGATACAATTGTGAAGTAATACTGATCATGTGAACTTTGACTGGGCCATTCTAACACATGAATATGTTTTGTTTTAAACCATCGCATTGTAGCCCTGACTTCATGTTTAGGGTGGTTGTCGAGCTGGAAGCTGAACCTCCGCTCTGCTGTATTTTTTCCGTTTTCAAATGTCCCTCTCTGTAGTTATAAAGAGGGAAAAGACATGAAGAAAAAAAAGCGCAACGGAGGTCAGTGGCTCCCAGGCGCGTGCTGAGGGGGGGCTTTGGGGGCCTTGAGTCCCTGCCCCTTTTATCCTTGATGCCCGTAGTGCCCTTTTTGAGTTTTTATTA
Source organism: Xiphophorus maculatus (assembly GCF_002775205.1). Lineage (NCBI taxonomy): Eukaryota > Metazoa > Chordata > Actinopteri > Cyprinodontiformes > Poeciliidae > Xiphophorus > Xiphophorus maculatus. Next base: position 7,361,205 of record NC_036455.1, on the reverse strand, counting down.
TCATTATTATTCTTTAATCTGTATGTCAGAAGGCCTGTTTTCGCCCCTCAGCAATAATATTTAGCTAAGTATAATAATTTAGTAAAAATAAACTAGTCTGGCTGCCCTCAGTCTAATAATGACTCTCAGAGCCTCCATGTTGTTCAGACTCCGGGTCCATGGTGAGGAGGAGGCAGATCTGTGTCCTCTAACTATCAAATTATGGGCAAGAATATTTTTTCATACACTGGTTTGTGAATTAAAATGTAGGTCTGATGTTGACGTTAGAAAAACTGTTTCTATTTATATTTTTATAATCGTCCTTGTAATAGCGGGACAAAACCCGCCTCGCCCCTAAACTCAGAAATGCTGCAGAGAAACTTCTGACTTTAACTTCATCATTCTGCTCAAGGCCCGGTTCGCTACAGGCAGCTTGAGTCGGTCCACCGACAGATAGAAAGAATGTCTGTCTTTATATCAGACATCCTGGTATAAGACATGGTACTGCGAGTGTTACCGCGATACACGACGCAGCTCACAGCCCCGGTACCACCTGGTACCACCCGGTACCACCCGCTGACTGTTCGCTCTGCTTCTCCTTAACGTTTCTACCAAGTGGGTTAAAGCTGCTGCTGACGGGATCTGGGCTGGAGGTTCGCGGCTGTAAATAGAACTTATTGCAGAACCTCAAGTGTTAAAGGAAGATTCGGCCCATTTAGAGTTCATAAAATAAACATCAGAGAAAATATTGTAGCAATAATTAGAACCGCAGCAAAAAGCCAAACATGCCACAATGAAATGAACCAAAATGTCTCCAAAGCATCAGGTGACTGACATGGGGGCCACCTGGGGGATTCCAGGTAGATTCCAGGTGGATTCCAGGTAGATTCCAGGTAGATTCAAGAGATGCGCATCGCAGCAGCTGTTCCTCCAGGGCCGGCCCAAGGTAATATGGGGCCTTAGACTGAACCCTCCTCCCTCCGGAACCCGTCCTACTAAGAGCCTCAGCATCACTAACATGTTTAAATATAGATAAGGTGAATCTGTGAGAGGGAGACCAGGTTTATTGGCAGAGTTTAAAATCAATCACTGATTATTGGTTATTTGCTGTGATGTATTTGTGAACAAACCCAATTCAAACATAAAGATTACACCATATTGTAGCCATGGTAACACAACAATCAAACTATCAAGATGATTCTTTAAACTTTTAAAAAGTAAAATTCCTAACTAAATCCTAAATGTACTATTTATTTTTATCAGCTGAAAGCTTTAAATAAAATATAATAACATTGTCATTCTCTGTAAATGATGCTACAGGTTTAGATCTGTGGTCTGTGTTACAATTAAACCATTTCTTGGCGGCCCCTGAGTGTCTGGAGGCCCCTGAGTGTCTGGAGGCCCCTGAATGTCTAGAGGCCCCTGAATGTCTGGAGGCCCCTGAATGTCTGGAGCCCCCTGAGTGTCTGGAGGCCCCTGAATGTCTGGAGGCCCCTGAGTGTCTGGAGGCCCCTGAATGTCTGGAGGCCCCTGAATGTCTGGAGGCCCCTGAATGTCTGGAGGCCCCTAAATGTCTGGAGGCCCCTGAGTGTCTGGAGGCCCCTGAATGTCTGGAGGCCCCTGAATGGCCCCTACTAGCATCTACTGAGTTTTCTTTGCCTTGATATCTCAGTCCTATAATTCTAGGTCTCAGAGTTGCTAACATCAAACTATTATATAGAGTTAAACCCTTTGAGCTTTTTGGATCTATAAATCAGTCTGCAGCCAGGTTGTTCTAGAGGTTAAATAGATATTATTAGGGCTTCATTAGTAAAATGGCAGCAAATTAGCTTATTTCATAACTTTATAACCTTTGACCTTCGCTCCTCTGGTCTGTTTAACAGCTACAGTCTCAGATCAGATCAGCCCTCCAGGACTGTCAGCAGCAGAAACAGAAACTTTATACCTGTTGGGGAAAATATAGACTATATTTGCTTTGCATTTCCCCGCATGATGGCAATGATATAGTAGGATCCAATTAGATTCTTGATTATTATGGGTTGTTGCTATGTTGTAGTACAGAGTTTATGTTCAATGTGCCCCTTTTTTAAATTTGAGCCCCTGCCCCTCCAAAGGTCTCTGCACGGCCCTGCTGGCTCCATTTTCCCTCTACACAAGTATGCTGTTTTCACAATTGTGATGTCGCCGTTCATTTGCTATAAGCAAAATATTTACACTGGAAAGGAACAGTTACTAAAACGATGCTCAAACAGAAAGGTGCAGACATTTAGACCTTAACCTGAAGCCAAACGCTGGTGGTTCCTACCTATTCGACGTTAAGATTATCTGGGGCCTCCGGGAGAAATCCAGCAGTCTGCATTGATCATCCATCTCTTCCTCCGACTTAACGGGGATTTTTTTGAAAGTCTGTGAATGTTTCTTCAGCAGCAGTTAACTGCTTGTAGATAAACTCATTTAACCTGGACTGAAGATATTTCTAGAGAAACTCGTACATTCAAGTCATTGCATTATTGTATGGATAACATGATGTTCACATCTAAAGATTTCTCATACACTTGTCTCTGAAAAACGTAAAATCTTTTCATAGTAATAATAGAAGACAGCTGAAGGAGAAAAGAGAAAAATACAACTAAGACAAAAGACACACCAAATAATAGGAGACAATAATAATCAACCATACTTTATTACATTTTCTATAAAGAAAAAAAGGTTTTTTTAATTATTATTCATAATGCTTTTACATAGGAAGAATTAGACTGGTTAATATAATTTGAAACAAATAACAGTATCAGTTAAAATCTCATTTTACTTGCTGAACTTACTTCCTCTTTTTCCAGGAAACCTACTCTTCCTGTTTCATGACTCTCTGACTGACTATGATTTCTAATGATTAGACAAAAAAAGTAGAATTAAAGCAAAGTTTGCAGGAGACAAAAACAACACACACAACCAGATTTATTTTATTGACATTCAAGTCTACTGTGGGGCCTAGATGTCACTTGAGTGATTCATTTTAAAGATAACTTTATTTATTATTACTGTTAAACTTAAATCTCCAGCATGGGGAAGTGGGATGAGCTCGGGTTTTCTTGACAATAGGTAGAATTAGACTGGTTAATATAATTTGAAACAAATAACAGTATCAGTTAAGATCTCATTTTACTTGAAAGTCAAACCTATCAAAGATGTTTTTTTGTTTAAAGATCATTTTGAGAATGCACAACCATTAAAGAAAATTTACAGCCCATTTTATTATTGATTATAAATGTATTAAAGTAAATAATATCCACCCACCCACTCTTTCTCTGTACAGGGTAGAAGAATACAAATCAATCCCTCAAGTCCAATCATGTGAGAATGTTCTGGAAGGGAGTCCATGTCCGGTCAAACTCAGTTAATGCATGAAATAGTCAGTGGGCCCCCAAGCCTCTTCATCTATCAGCATCAGTACTGGCACTCCTCAGGGCTGTGTGCTGAGCCCTCTGCTCTTCATGTTGTGCACACACAACATACAGTTTGACATAAACAGCATGTTAATACAATAACATACAGTTTATCATTATTGTTTTTTGATACAGAATATGCAAAAAAACCCCAAAATAAACAAAGCATCTCCACAGGAAAATGTGTCATGGTGGCACATCTCCAAGTATCCAAATGTGAACATTTAACAAATACAAAAATTTTAAGGTTTATAGACATGAAACTCCTCCAGTCATTTATTCTAGTTTATAACCAGAACAATTCCATAGTGAACCTCAACATAGGACATGTATGGAAAATACTTCTACAGCTTTTCACCTATGTGACGCCTCAAGTGCCGAGTTAAATTAACTTTGGAACGAAAACTTTTTCCACAGTTCACACATGAAAATGGCATTTCACCAGTGTGAATCATCATGTGCTCAGTTAACTCCCGTTTTCGACGAAAACTTTTTCCACAGTTCACACATGAAAATGGCTTTTCACCAGTGTGAATCATCATGTGCCGAGTTAACTCCTGTTTTCGACTAAAACTTTTTCCACAGTTCACACATGAAAACGGCTTTTCACCAGTGTGAATCATCATGTGCCAAGTTAACTCCCGTTTTCGACTAAAACTTTTTCCACAGTTCACACATGAAAACGGCTTTTCACCAGTGTGAATCATCATGTGCTCAGTTAACTCCCGTTTTCGACGAAAACTTTTTCCACAGTTCACACATGAAAACGGCTTTTCACCAGTGTGAATCATCATGTGCCGAGTTAAAGTCTCTTTTCGACTAAAACTTTTTCCACAGTTCACACATGAAAACGGCTTTTCACCAGTGTGAATCATCATGTGCTTAGTTAAATCCTGTTTTAGAGTAAAACTTTTTCCACAGTTAACACATGAAAACGGCTTTTCACCCGTGTGAATCATCATGTGCTCAGTTAAATGCAGTTTTCGACTAAAACTTTTTCCACAGTTCACACATGAAAACGGCTTTTCACCAGTGTGAATCATCATGTGCCGAGTAAAATTCGGTTTTCGACGAAAACTTTTTCCACAGTTCACACATGAAAACGGCTTTTCACCAGTGTGAATCATCATGTGCTGAGTTAAACCCTGTTTTACAGTAAAACTTCTTCCACAGTTCACACATGAAAATGGCTTTTCACCAGTGTGAATCATCATGTGCTGAGTTAAACCCTGTTTTACAGTAAAACTTCTTCCACAGTTCACACATGAAAATGGCTTTTCACCAGTGTGAATCATCATGTGTTTAGTTAAATGCGGTTTTTGACTAAAACTTTTTCCACAGTTCACACATGAAAACGGCTTTTCACCAGTGTGAATCATCATGTGCTGAGTTAAATGCGGTTTTTGACTAAAACTTTTTCCACAGTTCACACATGAAAATGGCTTTTCACCAGAGTGAATCATCATGTGAGGCTCAAAAGCAGATTTGAAAGTGAAACGTTTTTTACATATGGCACATGAGAAAGGCTTTCTTCTTTCCTGATTTTGGTCCTCAGAATCAGCAGCTTCCAGGAAGATGTCTTGTTTCTTGTTTGCTTCTGATTCAGTGTGGTATGTTGTCTCGGAAATAGGAACCACCATGATGGTATCTGTCTCTTGTTTTAGCTCAAGCTGCTTATCACCCTGACTGTTGTAATCTTCTTTCTCATCCACTTTTATCTGCTGATGCTCTAGAACCTTCTGCTCTTCTTTTATCTGCAGATTTTCAGGCCATTCCTGTTCTTGTTTCACCTGCAGAGGTTCTAACTCGTCCTTGTCCAGAGTGAAGCTCCTCTCCTGGTTACATATCTGCTCCTCAGAAATGTTATGTTGCAGGCAATCTGGGCAAGAAAACACAGAAAAACAAAGAATGGTTTACTTTATTAAAGTAAATGAGAAAGGAATTTCATTTAGTAGTGAAATCACCAGATAAACTATTGTTCCCCGATTGCACTATTCTGACTGATTGCTGATTACAGATTTTAAAAAGTCTGACCTGCCGATTGCTATTTTGACCGATACATTTTTTATTGGAAATGTTGCTAAATATGGCAAGAAAGTCACTCAATTGGCAACAGTGAGGGGACTATTAACTGCAAATGTGCAGATATGACCTGGTGGGGCACTACATTTTTTTATTTGTTATGAAATTATGTATTGTAGGCATTATTGTTATTATTTAAGAGAACATTTTATTATTGTAAAGTTTTTTTCAAGTTATTATTATATTTTACAACTACTATTATTACTATCACTATTTCATGCTGCCTATTTCACTAGTCGTGCACTGCATTGTGTCTACCCTGGCTTGAGAAGTATTCATACCCCTTGAACTTTTCCATATTTTGTCGCATTCTGACCACATACATAAATATGTTTCTCTGGAAATGTATGTTTAAGACCAACATAAAAGTAAGGTAAGGTCATTTTATTTATATAGCACATTTTCAGCAACAAGGCATTTCAATGTGCTTTGCATGAATTAGAGGAAATACAGACAAAACAACAACAACAAAAGCAAAAGAAAAACAAAGATACTCTGGAATTTATAAACTAATAGAAGTTTCTCTGGATCTCTTGATAGTTCTAACTAAAAGGTTTGATTCCTGTTCTGGGTTGAGTGAAGAATAAATCAAAATGTTCCTCTGGTGGGTTGCTGGATAATAAGAATAAGTGCTCTAGAATTTACAGTTGTGTTCGAAATAATAGCAGTGCCTTTAGAAAAATGAGTAAATGTCAAAATTCTTCAAAGAAATTGTACTTTAATGAACACAGATACATTGGGGACACAGTACATTCTATTCCAAAGCAAAACAATTGCGCAAAGTCATCAAAACTTAAATAATAATAATAATATTTCAAATAAAGTAAGAAATGGCATGTTCAAAAGAATAGCAGTGTTGCCATCTTTCCTTGGAAACTCAAAAATGTACTGTACAAACAAAGAAATTCTTGATAAGTGAACCTAGCTGAGTATCCTAAACTAATATTTTGTTGCAAAACCACGGTTTCCGATGACTGCTACACATCTGTGGTGCATGGAGTCAACCAACTTCTGGCATCGTTCCACAGGTATTGCAGCCCAGGATAATTGCACTGTATTCCACAATTCCTCAGCGTTTCTTGGTTTTGCCTCATGCACTGCACTTTTTATGTCAGCCCACAAGTTTTCGATGGGATTAAGGTCCGGGGATTGTGCTGGCCACTCCATCAGTTGAATCTTGTTCATCTGGAACCATGCTTTTGCTCGCTTGCTGGTGTGTTTGGGGTCATTATCCTGTTGAAAGGTCCACCTCAAAGGCATTTCCTCCTCAGCATATGGCAGCATGACCTCTTCCAGGATCCTGATGTACTGGAACTGATCCATGATCCCTTGTATGCGGTGAATCGGACCAACACCATAGTATGAAAAACATCCCCATATCATGATGCTTGCACCACCATGCTTAATGGTCTTCAGTGAGTACTGTGGCTTGAATTCTGTGTTTGCAGGGCGTCTGACATACTGCCTGTGACCCTTAGACCCAAAAAGAACAATCTTGCTTTCATCTGTCCACAAGATATTATGCCATTTCTTTTCAGGCCAGTCAATGTGCTCTTTGGCAAATTGTAAACGCTTCTGCACATGTCTTTTTCTCAGCAGTGGGACTTTGCGGGGGCTTCTTGCTGGAAGGTTAACCTCAGTAAGACGTCTTCTGATTGTCACAGTACTCACTGTCAACTGAAGGTCTTGCTTGATCCTCTTGGATCCCATCATTGGCTGAGTCTTCGCCAGTTTGGCTATTCTTCTGTCCATTCGAGGGGTTGTCTTTCTTTTTCTTCCTCGTTTTTCAGTTTTTTGCTCCCATTTCAGGGCATTTGAGATCATTTTAGCTGAACAGCCAATGATTTTCTGCACCTCTTTGTATGTTTTCCCTTCTTTAATCAATTTTTTTATTAGGAAACGCTCATCTTCAGAACAGTGTCTGGAACGACCCATTTTCATTGTTTTTTCAGGAGAAATGCACAGCCAGCATGCCAGTTGTCTTGATCCTTAAATACGGATCACCTGTTAACACCCTTTTTTCCCAGAATACCCTCCCTAATTGATGCCCTCTCTAATTGGACTCACCACTGCTATTTTTTTGAACACACCCTTTTCAGTTAATCATTCAATTTCACAGAATCCACAGTATGCATGGCTGTCCTGTTGGGTTTGTTGGTTTTCTATACCTTTATTTTACCCCCCAGAAACTTATCTGGGGTATAGAGTTTGAAATGTTAATAAAACCAGTGATTTTCTTGCTGCTGTTGAGGCACTGCTATTATTTCGAACACAACTGTATAAACTAATAGGAGTTTCTCTGGCTCTCTGTTTTGTTCTAACTAACAAGAATAAGAGTAAGTAGGACGAAATGACAACATTGGGAAGGATCTGGCACATATAGCAAGATAAGGCACAGACATGGAGTGAATGAAAGGCAGTGACAATCAAGAAGTGTGTTTATATGTTGATTTGGAGTGTGAATGCAATTAGTCTGTGAACCCTGTACAGCCAGCTCTCCCAGGCAAACGTCTCTGATATGATGGTGTTATCTAAGAGCAAGTCCTTGGAAGTGCTCTGCTCAACATTCGCACGGATGTCGTCAGGAAAGGAGCAAGGTGGGAAGGAGCATATGGCAAAGATGGGTAGGGAGGGCGCAAAGAAAAAAAGTGTAAGGCTTCACCGAGAACCAGAGTGCTTGTTTACAACTGTGAAGTAACATTGATCTTGTGAACTTTTACTGAGACATTCTAACACAAGGGCATCAAACTCATTTCATTTTGGGCCATATTAAAAATCTGAATGTGGGACGTACTGTGGTGGTACAGGGCGGTAGCAAGCCCCACATTTGGAGGCCTTAGTTGATCAAATTTTCTCCAAGAGAAAACTGGGCGCAGGAGACACTCTGTTGTTTTACAACAGCTTGATATAGAGGATACTCATGGTTGTCCATAATGTTCTTTATGTGATGAAGAATTCTTTGCACTGTAATTTTCAGAGGGTCCAGAGTATCTGGCTTGTTAGCCAATTTCGATCAATGGAAGAGATGGTCTGAACATCCTCCTTCTATTCCCTCAGTTTTGGTCCTTTATCTGGCTCTCTGTCTCCCTCTGGACACAACCAGAGGGATACACTCTGGATTTATTCATGATAACAGGATTTCTGCTGTTTGGAGCTTGCAAATAACTGGCTTATCCACAAATTAATGACGGACTTGACCAAACTAGTGAACACTCAGACTATTGGTGTGGACAGACACAAGTTGGATGTGAGTCTTGCTGAGACTCACAGCCCAGCTGAGGACTCAAACTCCCTAATGGAATGGAATCGATCTTGAAGACGTTGCCTGACCTAAGACATTCTATATCTGAATGGGCTTTTCCCGTGTTGCCTTGGAAGGGCTGCATTTTTCCAATCTTCTTGAAGATATGTAAACATAACGCTCCTTCCCACCTCACCCCCTCCTATTATCCATGCAGCTGTGGAGCTGAGCGCTCCCAAGGACATTCTTTGATAACATCTGATCTGACTTCTGCCGGGAGGCTGAGCAACGTGGTTTCATGGCCCTGTGATGTCACCGCCTTCACTCATGTCTTTGTTTTGTCCTTTGTTTTGTCTGAATGTTGCCATGTGACCTAATGTGTCCTTCTCTCTTTTTATTTTATTTTGTCAGAAACTGTGGAGTACTCGCTTTTAACCCAGAAAAGGAATTTGAACAAACTTGGAATCCAGAAAAACTACCTTAGCAACTACTTTTTAGAGTCCTATTCTTGCAAACCAGAAAATTAATTAGACCAGCGCATACTTACTTACTTATACTTATCTGCCAACCCTTAATAGGAGTATGTGGTTTATTTGCTTTGGATCAACATTTTTAGGTTTTTCTTCGTTTGCTCTGTCTTTTGGTTTGTAATTTTGTTTGTATTTCCTTTTAAATTCCTGTAAGACATTTTTAACACCTCACTGGACCAAGCCACAGTGCCAGCCTGTCTCAAAACTGCCTCCATCATTCCGGTGCCAAAGAAACCTCAAGTCACCTCTTTCAACGATTACCGGCCTGTGGCACTGACTCCCATCATGATGAAGTGCTTTGAAAGGCTGGTAAAAGAACACATCGTCTCCAGACTCCCCTCCACATTCGACCCGTTCCAGTTTGCCTACCGCCGAAACCGCTCCACTGAGGATGCCATCTCCTCTGCCCTACACCTGAGCCTGGCTCACCTGGAGGAGAAGAACACTCATGTGCGGATGTTGTTCCTGGACTTCAGCTCAGCGTTCAACACAATCATCCCACAGCATCTGGCAGGAAAACTGGAACACCTGGGCTTCAGCACCCCCCTGTGCAACTGGCTGCTAGACTTCCTCACCGACAGACCTCAGTCAGTCCGGATCGGACAACACACCTCCGATGTCATCACTCTCAGCACAGGCTCCCCTCAGGGCTGCGTCCTGAGCCCTCTGCTGTTCACTCTGATGACACACGACTGCGTTCCCAGGTTCGCCACCAACCACATCGTGAAGTTCGCGGACGACACAACGGTGGTGGGCCTCATCAGAGATGACAACGACCTGGACTACAGAGAGGAGGTGGAGCAGCTGGTGGACTGGTGCAGAGACAACAGCCTGATCCTGAACGTTGACAAGACGAAGGAGATGATCGTCGACTTCAGGAAGAACCGGCCCAGCCACGCTCCACTGCTCATCAACAGCTCGGCTGTGGAGGTGGTCAGCAGCACCAAATTCCTGGGGGTGCACATCACTAACGACCTCACCTGGACTGTGAACACCACGTCTCTGGCCAAGAGGGCACAGAAACGCTTGTATTTCCTGCGGAGGATGAGAAGAGCACACCTGCCCCCGCCGATCCTCAAGACGTTCTACAGAAGCACCATAGAGAGCATTCTGACCAGCTGCCTCTCTGTGTGGTGTGGAAGCTGCAGTGCCTCCGACTGGAAGAACGTGAGGAGAGTGGTGCGGACAGCAGAAAGGATCATCGGGGCCCCTCTTCCCTATATTCAGGACATTTCATCCCAGCGCTGCGTGTCCCGAGGCCGAAACATCATCAGTGACCCCTCACACCCCCACCATGGACTGTTCTCCCTGCTGTCCTCTGGAAAGAGGTTCCGCAGCATCCGGTGCAGGTCCACCAGGTTCCGAAACAGCTTTTTCCCACTTGCCATCAGACTGCTGAACTCTTAACTGGACTGCACTTAAAAACTGGTCTCCACTTTATACCTTGCACATGTACAGAGCTAAATAACTTATATTTTACTGTCATTACTGCACTTTATATTCTATATTTATATTTATATTCATATTTTATACTGTATTTTATTTTATTCTGGAGTAACCTCACACATTGAAAGCTCAAAACATTGTCCTGAGCCATATGCAACGAAATTTCGTTCTGTATTCACCCTGTGCATGCAAAATGACAATAAAGTCAGTCTAAGTCTAAGTCTAAAGCACTTTCTATTGCCTTGTTGCTTAAAATGTGGCTAATTGCTGAAAATGAGTGAGGAGAAGAACACAGGGGAACAGGAAATACTGAAGAATAACTTGAAGAGTAATAACTAAGAAATAAACACAACTGGAAACACTAGTTGTGGACTGTCACAAGGAAAACAAGAACGAGAGATCCAGCCACAATAAGTAACATTAAATAATGAAACTAGAATAACCATTAAGGGCTAAACTACAGTGAACTAGGACATAATTGTTAAACAGAAAAAACAGAAAATGAAACAAAATTCTAACAGAGGGTCCATTTTGTGTAAGTATAGAGACTGGTACAGGACCAGCATGCACTGGGTTTTCACCAGAGCAGGGGAGGAAACTATGAAAAATTTGATCTTTATTATTTGCTAACGGAAAAAACAACATTAAAACAATCTTCATGGTTTTTTGCACATTAAACTTCTTTTTCCTACGTACGAAGCATCACCTCAATGCAGCAGTGGTTTGTTGATTGGGCTTTTCTAACATATTTGCTTTGACAAACAGTCGCTACTACAATTTATTTATTACAAATTAAAGGAGGAAAAGCCATAAAAATTGTGATTTTTTCTCTCTACATCAATAAGCCATTCTCACAGCGTAGTTGTGATGTTTGCGTTCATTTATCTGATATCAAAACATTCATACAGGAGGGGAACAGTTGCTAAAATGATCCTCATACACAAAGCTTCATACATTTAGACCTTAACCTGCATCCAAACGCTGGTGGTTCCTACCTATTCGGTGTAAGATTATCTGGGGCCTCCGGGAGAAATCCAGCAGTCTGCGATGATCATCCATCTCTTCCTCGGATTTGACGATGATTTCTTAAAACTCTGTCGATGTTTCTTCAGCAGGATTAACTGATCATTGAGAAACTCGTTTAGACAAAACTCTCAACAGCTCAACAACTTCTTATTTGCGCCATCTTGTTGTTCTTCCTCCTATTCTTCTTCTTTGGGATTTTATGACTGTCGGCATTCACATTGTTGCATTACCGCCCCCTTCTGGATAATAGGAGCGGGTGACGTGTCTTGGCCAAGGACCATCTACTGGGATGAAACATAAGGCGATAAACATGCTAAAGAAAAACTCACAGCTTTTAAATGAAACATTACATTTAATTAGTTTCTAAGACATTAGTATAACTTAGATCTATCTAAATACACATAAACCATTTCAATATAAAAAACAGTAAAATGTAAGAGAAAACAGCTCAGCAGGAAAGACCAAAATATTATTACAATTAAGTTGAGAGAATCGGCAAATGATTGTGGTTAAGGTGTCGACGCCTCAAGGCTGCAGGTGTTCCATCTGTGACCTATTTGTCAGAAACTGCCTGAACTTCTTGTCTTTTTCTATTCTTGTATGTTCAAGGAACTCAGCCATAGGCTGTGTGGTCAACTCTGTATAAGAGGAAGCCCTGAGCGACAGAGAACTCAGAGACTCCTTTGACACTCGTGTGTGTTCACTCTTGACGCTCACTGTGTGTTAATGGGATTTTCTCCAATTGCAATTGCTGTAATAAACTTGTACTTTTGCTCTGATGTCTGCCTCCTAGATTGATGTTGCTTTAACAACCCCTTGAACTTTTCCATATTTTGTCACATAATAAATACATACGTAAATATATTACATTGGAATTTTATGTGAATAACCAACATAAAGTGGGATACAATTGTGAAGTAATACTGATCATGTGAACTTTGACTGGGCCATTCTAACACATGAATATGTTTTGTTTTAAACCATCGCATTGTAGCCCTGACTTCATGTTTAGGGTGGTTGTCGAGCTGGAAGGTGAACCTCTGCTCTGCTGTATTTTTTCCGTTTTCAAATGTCCGTCTCTGTAGTTATAAAGAGGGAAAAGCCATGAAGAAAAAAAAGCACAACGGAGGTCAGTGGCTCCCAGGCGCGTGCAGAGGGGGGGCTTTAGGGGCCTTGAGTCCCTGCCCCTTTTATCCTTGATGCCCGTAGTGCCCTTTTTGAGTTTTTATTTATTATTATTATTCTTTAATCTGTATGTCAGAAGGCCTGTTTGCGCCCCTCAGCAATAATATTTAGCTAAGTATAATAATTTAGTAAAAATAAACTAGTCTGGCTGCCCTCAGTCTAATAATGACTCTCAGAGCCTCCATGTTGTTCAGACTCCGGGTCCATGGTGAGGAGGAGGCAGATCTGTGTCCTCTAACTATCAAATTATGGGCAAGAATATTTTTTCATACACTGGTTTGTGAATTAAAATGTAGGTCTGATGTTGACGTTAGAAAAACTGTTTCTATTTATATTTTTATAATCGTCCTTGTAATAGCAGGACAAAACCCGCCTCGCCCCTAAACTCAGAAATGCTGCAGAGAAACTTCTGACTTTAACTTCATCATTCTGCTAAAGGCCCGGTTCGCTACAGGCAGCTTGAGTCGGTCCACCGACAGAGAGAAAGAATATCTGTCTTTATATCAGACATCCTGGTATAAGACATGGTACTAACTGTCACCGCGAGTCACGACGCAGCTCACAGCCCCGGTACCACCTGGTACCACCCGGTACCACCTGGTACCACCCGCTGACTGTTCGCTCTGCTTCTCCTTAACGTTTCTACCAGGTGGGTTAAAGCTGCTGCTGACGGGATCTGGCTGGAGGTTCGCGGCTGTAAATAGAACTTATTGCAGAACCTCAAGTGTTAAAGGAAGATTCGGCCCATTTAGAGTTCATAAAATAAACATCAGAGAAAATATTGTAGCAATAATTAGAACCGCAGCAAAAAGCCAAACATGCCACAATGAAATGAATCAAAATGTCTCCAAAGCATCGGGGGACTGACATGGGGGCCACCTGGGGGATTCCAGGTAGATTCCAGGTAGATTCAAGAGATGTGCATCGCAGCAGCTGTTCCTCCAGGGCCGGCCCAAGGTAAAATGGGGCCTTAGACAGAACCCTCCTCCCTCCGGAACCCGTCCTACTAAGAACCTCAGCATCACTAACATGTTTAAATATAGATAAGGTGAATCTGTGAGAGGGAGACCAGGTTTATTGGCAGAGTTTAAAATCAATCACTGATTATTGGTTATTTGCTGTGATGTATTTGTGAACAAACCCAATTCAAACACAAAGATTACACCATATTGTAGCCATGGTAACACAACAATCAAACTATCAAGATGATTCTTTAAACTTTTAAAAAGTAAACTTCCTAACTAAATCCTAAATGTGCTATTTATTTTTCTCAGCTGAAAGCATTAAATAAAATATAACATTGTCATTCTCTATAAATGATGCTACAGGTTTAGATCTGTGGTCTGTGTTACAATTAAACCATTTCTTGGCGGCCCCTGAGTGTCTGGAGGCCCCTGAATGTCTGGAGGCCCCTGAGTGTCTGGAGGCCCCTGAGTGTCTGGAGGCCCCTGAATGTCTGGAGGCCCCTGAATGGGCCCTACCAGCAGCTACTGAGTTTTCTTTGCCTTGATATCTCAGTCCTATAATTCTAGGTCTCAGAGTTGCTAACATCAAACTATTATATAGAGTTAAACCCTTTGAGCTTTTTGGATCTATAAATCAGTCTGCAGCCAGGTTGTTCTAGAGGTTAAATAGATATTATTAGGGCTTCATTAGTAAAATGGCAGCAAATTAGCTTATTTCATAACTTTATAACCTTTGACCTTCTCTCCTCTGGTCTGTTTAACAGCTACAGTCTCAGATCAGATCAGCCCTCCAGGACTGTCAGCAGCAGAAACAGAAACTTTATACCTGTTGGGGAAAATATAGACTATATTTGCTTTGCATTTCCCCGCATGATGGCAATGATATAGTAGGATCCAATTAGATTCCTGATTAATATGGGTTGTTGCTATGTTGTAGTACAGAGTTTTTGTTCAATGTGCCCCTTTTTTAAATTTGAGCCCCTGCCCCTCCAAAGGTCTCTGCACGGCCCTGCTGGCTCCATTTTCCCTCTACACAAGTATGCTGTTTTCACAATTGTGATGTCGCCGTTCATTTGCTATAAGCAAAATATTTACAGAACAGTTACTAAAACGATCCTCATACAGAAAGGTGCAGACATTTAGACCTTAACCTGAATCCAAACGCTGGTGGTTCCTACCTATTCGACGTTAAGATTATCTGGGGAGTCTGGGAGAAATCCAGCAGTCTGCATTGATCATCCATCTCTTCCTCCAACTTAACGGTGATTTTTTTGAAAGTCTGTGAATGTTTCTTCAGCAGCAGTTAACTGCTTGTAGATAAACTCATTTAACCTGGACTGAAGATATTTCTAGAGAAACTCGTACATTCAAGTCATTGCATTATTGTATGGATTACATGATGATCACATCTAAAGATTTCTCATACACTTGTCTCTGAAAAACATAAAATCTTTTCATAGTAATAATAGAAGACAGCTGAAGTAGAAAAGAGAAAAATACAACTAAGACAAAAGACACACCAAATAATAGGAGACAACAATAATCAACCATACTTTATTACATTTTCTATAAAGTAAAAAAGTTTTTTTTAATTATTATTCATAATGCTTTTACATAGGTAGAATTAGACTGGTTAATATAATTTGAAACAAATAACAGTATCAGTTAAAATCTCATTTTACTTGAAAGTCAAACCTATCAAAGATGTTTTTTTGTTTAAAGATCATTTTGAGAATGCACAACCATTAATGAAAATTTACAACACATTGTATTTTTGATTATAAATGTATTAAAGTAAATAACATCCACCCACCCACTCTTTCTCTGTACAGGCTAGAAGAATACAAATCAATCCCTCAAGTCCAATCATGTGAGAATGTTCTGGAAGGGAGTCCATGTCCGGTCAAACTCAGTTAATGCATGAAATAGTCAGTGGGCCCCCAAGCCTCTTCATCTATCAGCATCAGTACTGGCACTCCTCAGGGCTGTGTGCTGAGCCCTCTGCTCTTCACGTTGTGCACATTTAACATACATTTTGACATAAACAGCATGTTAATACAATAACATACAGTTTATCATTATTGTTTTTTGATACAGAATATGCAAAAAAAACCCAAAATAAACAAAGCATCTCCACAGGAAAATGTGTCATGGTGGCACATCTCCAAGTATCCAAATGTGAACATTTAACAAATAGAAAAATTTTAAGGTTTATCGACATGAAACTCCTCCAGTCATTTATTCTAGTTCATAAACAGAACAATTCCATAGTGAACCTCAACATAGGACATGTATGGAAAATACTTCTACTGCTTTTTACCTACGTGACGCCTCATGTGATGAATTAAACTCACCTTGTGACAAAAACATTTTCCACAGGTTACACATGAAAACGGCTTTTCACCAGTGTGAATCATCATGTGCCGAGTTAAATGCTGTTTTTGACTAAAACTTTTTCCACAATTCACACATGAAAACGGCTTTTCACCAGTGTGAATCATCATGTGCTGAGTTAAACCCTGTTTTACAGTAAAACTTCTTCCACAGTTCACACATGAAAACGGCTTTTCACCAGTGTGAATCATCATGTGCTTAGATAAATGCGGTTTTCGACGAAAACTTTTTCCACAGTTCACACATGAAAACGGCTTTTCACCAGTGTGAATCATCATGTGCTGAGTTAACTCCCATTTTCGACTAAAACTTTTTCCACAGTTCACACATGAAAACGGCTTTTCACCAGTGTGAATCATCATGTGCTGAGTTAACTCCCATTTTCGACTAAAACTTTTTCCACAATTCACACATGAAAACGGCTTTTCACCAGTGTGAATCATCATGTGCTGAGTTAAACCCTGTTTTACAGTAAAACTTCTTCCACAGTTCACACATGAAAACGGCTTTTCACCAGTGTGAATCATCATGTGCTTAGATAAATGCGGTTTTCGACGAAAACTTTTTCCACAGTTCACACATGAAAACGGCTTTTCACCAGTGTGAATCATCATGTGCTCAGTTAACTCCCGTTTTTGACGAAAACTTTTTCCACAGTTCACACATGAAAACGGCTTTTCACCAGTGTGAATCATCATGTGCCGAGTTAACTTCCGTTTTCGACTAAAACTTTTTCCACAGTTCACACATGAAAACGGCTTTTCACCAGTGTGAATCATCATGTGCCGAGTTAACTCCTGTTTTTGACTAAAACTTTTTCCACAGTTCACACATGAAAACGGCTTTTCACCAGTGTGAATCATCATGTGCCGAGTTAAATCCCGTTTTCGACTAAAACTTTTTCCACAGTTCACACATGAAAACGGCTTTTCACCAGTGTGAATCATCATGTGCCGAGTTAAATCCCGTTTTCGACTAAAACTTTTTCCACAGTTCACACATGAAAACGGCTTTTCACCAGTGTGAATCATCATGTGCCGAGTTAAATCCCGTTTTCGACTAAAACTTTTTCCACAGGTCACACATGAAAACGGCTTTTCACCCGTGTGAATCATCATGTGCCGAGTTAACTCCTGTTTTTGACTAAAACTTTTTCCACAGTTCACACCAGAAAATGGCTTTTCACCAGTGTGAATCATCATGTGCTTAGTTAACACCTGTTTTTGTCTAAAACTTTTTCCACAGTTCACACATGAAAATGGCATTTCACCTGTGTGAATCATCATGTGCTTAGATAAATGCGGTTTTCGACGAAAACTTTTTCCACAGTTCACACATGAAAACGGCTTTTCACCAGTGTGAATCATCATGTGCTGAGTTAACTCCCATTTTCGACTAAAACTTTTTCCACAGTTCACACATGAAAACGGCTTTTCACCAGTGTGAATCATCATGTGCTGAGTTAACTCCCATTTTCGACTAAAACTTTTTCCACAATTCACACATGAAAACGGCTTTTCACCAGTGTGAATCATCATGTGCTGAGTTAAACCCTGTTTTACAGTAAAACTTCTTCCACAGTTCACACATGAAAACGGCTTTTCACCAGTGTGAATCATCATGTGCTCAGTTAACTCCCGTTTTTGACGAAAACTTTTTCCACAGTTCACACATGAAAACGGCTTTTCACCAGTGTGAATCATCATGTGCCGAGTTAACTTCCGTTTTCGACTAAAACTTCTTCCACAGTTCACACATGAAAATGGCATTTCACCTGTGTGAATCATCATGTGCTTAGATAAATGCGGTTTTCGACGAAAACTTTTTCCACAGTTCACACATGAAAATGGCTTTTCACCAGTGTGAATCATCATGTGCTGAGTTAAATCCTGGTTTAGAGTAAAACTTTTTCCACAGTTCACACATGAAAACGGCTTTTCACCAGTGTGAATCATCATGTGCTGAGTTAAATTCCGTTTTTGACTAAAACTTTTTCCACAGGTCACACATGAAAACGGCTTTTCACCAGATTGAGTTCTCATGTGAGGCTCAAAAGCAGATTTGAAAGTGAAACGTTTTTTACATATGGCACATGAGAAAGGTTTTCTTCTTTCCTGATTTTGGTCCTCAGAATCAGCAGCTTCCTGGAAGATGTCTTGTTTCTTGTTTGCTTCTGATTCAGTGTGGTATGTTGTCTCGGAAATAGGAACCACCATGCTGGTATCTGTCTCTTGTTTTAGCTCAAGCTGCTTATCACCCTGACTGTTGTAATCTTCTTTCTCATCCACTTTTATCTGCTGATGCTCTAGAACCTCCTGCTCTTCTTTTATCTGCAGATTTTCAGGCCATTCCTGTTCTTGTTTCACCTGCAGAGGTTCTAACTCGTCCTTGTCCAGAGTGAAGCTCCTCTCCTGGTTACATATCTGCTCCTCAGAAACGTTATGTTGCAGGCAATCTGGGCAAGAAAACACAGAAAAACAAAGAATGGTTTACTTTATTAAATAAAGTAAATGAGAAAGGAATTTCATTTAGTAGTGAAATCACCAGATAAACTATTGTTCCCCGATTGCACTATTCTGACTGATTGCTGATTACAGATTTTAAAAAGTCTGACCTGCCGATTCCTATTTTGACCGATACATTTTTTATTTGAAATGTTGCTAAATACGGCAATAAAGTCACTCAATTGGCAACAGTGAGGGGACTATTAACTGCAAATGTGCAGATATGACCTGGTGGGGCACTACATTATTATATTTGTTATGAAATTATGTATTGTAGGCATTATTGTTATTATTTAAGAGAACATTTTATTATTGTAAAGTTTTTTTCAAGTTATTATTATATTTTACAACTACTATTATTACTATCACTATTTCATGCTGCCTACTTCACTAGTCATGCACTGCATTATGTCTACCCTGGCTTGAGAAGTATTCATACCCCTTGAACTTTTCCATATTTTGTCGCATTCTGACCACATACATAAATATATTTCTCTGGAAATTTATGTTTAAGATCAACATAAAAGTAAGGTAAGGTCATTTTATTTATATAGCACATTTTCAGCAACAAGGCATTTCAATGTGCTTTGCATGAATTAGAGGAAATACAGACAAAACAACAACAACAAAAGCAAAAGAAAAACAAAAATACTCTGGAATTTATAAACTAATAGAAGTTTCTCTGGCTCTCTGGTTTGTTCTAACTAACAAGAATAAGAGTAAGTAGGACGAAATGACAACATTGGGAAGGATCTGGCACATATAGCAAGATAAGGCTTAAACATGGAGCGAATGAAAGACAGTGACAATCAAGAAGTGTGTTTATATGTTGATTTGGAGTGTGAATGCAATTAGTCTGTGAACCCTGTACAGCCAGCTCTCCCAGGCAAACGTCTCTGATATGATGGTGTTATCTGGGAGTAGTGATGGACTCTGACCTGAACCTCCAGAGCCACATAAAGACAGTTACAAAGTCGGCCTTCTATCACCTGAAGAACATTTCCAGGATTAAAGGACTAATGTCTCAGCAAAATCTAGAGAAACTCATCCATGCATTCATCTTCAGTCGTATTGATTATTGCAACAGCGTCTTCACAGGTCTGTCCAACAAATCAATCAAACAGCTGCAGCTGATCCAGAATGCTGCTGCTCACGTTCTCACTAAAACCAGGAAGATAGAGCACATAACACCAGTTTTAAAGTCCCTCCACTGGCTCCCTGTAGCTCAAAGAATAGACTTTAAAATACTGTTGTTAGTTTATAAATCACTGAACGGCTTAGCACCACGATACATTAAAGATCTGCTTTTATTGTATCAACCTTCCAGACGTCTCAGGTCTTCTGGTTCTGGTCTGCTCTGCATCCCCAGAACCAGAACCAAACGAGGAGAAGCAGCTTTCAGCATCTATGCACCACAAATTTGGAACAAACTTCCAGAAAACTGTAAAACAGCTGAAACACTGACTTCTTTTAAATCTCAACTGAAAACCCACCTGTTTAGAATTGCATTTGAAATGTAATCCATTACAAATTTATTGATGTAACTTGACTTAATGATTGATTCTATATTGCATTGTGATTCTGTGTTTGTAATGATGTAAAGCACTTTGAAATGTCTTGCTGCTGAAATGTGCTATACAAATAAAATTTGATTGATTGATTGATTATCTAAGAGCAAGTCCTTGGAAGTGCTCTGCTCAACAGTCGCACGGATGTCGTCAGGAAAGGAGCAAGGTGGGAAGGAGTATAAGCCAAAGATGGGTAGGGAGGGCGCAAAGAAAAAAAGTGTAAGGCTTCACCGAGAACCAGAGTGCTTGTTTACAACTGTGAAGTAACACTGACCTTGTGAACTTTCACTGAGACATTCTAACACAAGGGCATCAAACTCATTTCATTTTGGGTCATATTAAAAATCTGAATGTGGGACGTACTGTGGTGGTACAGGGCGGTAGCAAGCCCCACATTTGGAGGCCTTAGTTGATCAAATTTTCTCCAAGAGAAAACTGGGCGCAGGAGACACTCTGTTGTTTTATAACAGCTTGATATAGAGGATGCTCATGGTTGTCCATAATGTTCTTTGTGTGATGAAGAATTCTTTGCACCGTAATTTTCAGAGGGTCCAGAGTATCTGGCTTGTTAGCCAATTTTGATCAATGGAAGAGGTGGTCTGAACATCCTCCTTCTATTCCCTCAGTTTTGGTCCTTTATCTGGCTCTCTGTCTCCCTCTGGACACAACCAGAGGGATACACCCTGGATTTATTCATGATAACAGGATTTCTGCTGTTTGGAGCTTGCAAATAACTGGCTTATCCAGAAATTTATGACGGACTTGACCACACTAGTGAACACTCAGACTATTGGTGTGGACAGAGACTCAAGTTGGATGTGAGTCTTGCTGAGACTCGCAGCCCAGCTGAGGACTCAAACTCCCTAATGGAATGGAATCGATCTTGAAGACGTTGCCTGACCTAAGACATTCTATATCTGAATGGGCTTTTCCCGTGTTGCCTTGGAAGGGCTGCATTTTTCCAATCTTCTTGAAGATATGTAAACATAACGCTCCTTCCCACCTCACCCCCTCCTGTTATCCATGCAGCTGTGGAGCTGAGCGCTCCCAAGGACATTCTTTGATAACATCTTATCGGACTTCTGCCGGGAGGCTGAGCAACGTGGTTTCATGGCCCTGTGATGTCACCGCCTTCACTCATGTCTTCGTTTTGTCCTTTGTTGTGTCTGAATGTTGCCATGTGCCCTAATGTGTCCTTCTCTCTTTTTATTTTATTTTGTCAGAAACTGTGGAGTACTCGCTTTTAACCCAGAAAAGGAATTTGAACAAACTTGGAATCCAGAAAAACTACCTTAGCAACTACTTTTTAGAGTCCTATTCTTGCAAACCAGAAAATTAATTAGACCAGCGCATACTTACTTACTTATACTAATCTGCCGACCCTTAACAGGAGTATCTGGTTTATTTACTTTGGATCAACATTTTTAAGTTTTCCTTCGTTTGCTCTTTCTTTTGGTTTGTTATTTTGTTTTATATTTCCTTTTAAATTCCTGTAAAGCACTTTGTATTGCCTTGTTGCTTAAAATGTGGCTTATGGCTGAAAATGAGTGAGGAGAAGAACACAGGGGAACAGGAAGTACTGAAGAATAACTTGAAGAGTAATAACTAAGAAATAAACACAACTGGAAACACTAGTTGTGGACTGTCACAAGGAAAACAAGAACGAGAGATCCAGCCACAATAAGTAACATTAAATAATGAAACTAGAATAACCATTAAGGGCTAAACTACAGTGAACTAGGACATAATTGTTAAACAGAAAAAACACAAAATGAAACAAAATTCTAACAGAGGGTCCATTTTGTGTAAGTATAGAGACTGGTACAGGACCAGCATGCACTGGGTTTTCACCAGAGCAGGAGAGGAAACTATGAAAAATTTGATCTTTATTATTTGCTAACGGAAAAAACAACATTAAAACAATCTTCATGTTTTTTTGGACATTAAACTTCTTTTACCTACGTACGAAGCATCACCTCAATGCAGCAGTGGTTTGTTGATTGGGCTTTTCTAACATATTTGCTTTGACAAACAGTCGCTACTACAATTTATTTATTACAAATTAAAGGAGGAAAAGCCATAAGAAAGGTGATTTTTTTCTCTACATCAATAA
The DNA here is from genome assembly GCF_002775205.1 of Xiphophorus maculatus. Classification (NCBI taxonomy): domain Eukaryota; kingdom Metazoa; phylum Chordata; class Actinopteri; order Cyprinodontiformes; family Poeciliidae; genus Xiphophorus; species Xiphophorus maculatus. The sequence continues at coordinate 7,338,729 of NC_036455.1, read as the reverse complement.
GCCATTCTCACAGCGTAGTTGTGATGTTTGCGTTCATTTATCTGATATCAAAACATTCATACAGGAGGGGAACAGTTGCTAAAATGACCCTCATACACAAAGCTTCATACATTTAGACCTTAACCTGCATCCAAACGCTGGTGGTTCCTACCTATTCGGTGTAAGATTATCTGGGGCCTCCGGGAGAAATCCAGCAGTCTGCGATGATCATCCATCTCTTCCTCCGACTTGACGATGATTTCTTAAAAGTCTGTCGATGTTTCTTCAGCAGGATTAACTGATCATTGAGAAACTCGTTTAGACAAAACTCTCAACAGCTCAACAACTTCTTATTTGCGCCATCTTGTTGTTCTTCCTCCTATTCTTCTTCTTTGGGATTTTATGACTGTCGGCATTCACATCGTTGCATTACCGCCCCCTTCTGGATAATAGGAGCGGGTGACGTGTCTTGGCCAAGGACCATCTACTGGGATGAAACATAAGGCGATAAACATGCTAAAGAAAAACTCACAGCTTTTAAATGAAACATTACATTTAATTAGTTTCTAAGACATTAGTATAACTTAGATCTATCTAAATACACATAAACCATTTCAATATAAAAAACAGTAAAATTTAAGAGAAAGCAGCTCAGCAGGAAAGACCAAAATATTATTACAATTAAGTTGAGAGAATCGGCAAATTATTGTGGTTAAGGTGTCGACGCCTCAAGGCTGCAGGTGTTCCATCTGTGACCTATTTGTCAGAAACTGCCTGAACTTCTTGTCTTTTTCTATTCTTGTATGTTCAAGGAACTCAGCCATAGGCTGTGTGGTCAACTCTGTATAGAGGTGAGATACCACCTGGTACCACCCGCTGATATCTCAGTATCTCATTATAATGAGATCTCATTATTTTAAAAATAATGATAGTAATAATTTTCTCATTATTTTGAGATACTATCTCATTATAATGAGATAATTCTTTTTTTTTTTTACAGAGTGGCGGAAACGGGCTTCCATATGTAGATAAACTCATTTAACCTGGACTGAAGATATTTCTAGAGAAACTCGGACATTCAACACAACAGACCATGTGCCGTCCTCCTCTTCTTCTCCCTATTTCTCCTCTTCTTTGGAGTTGTATGACTGTCAGCTTTCATGCCATTGCATTATTGTATGGATTACATGATGATCACATCTAAAGATTTCTCATACACTTGTCTCTGAAAAACATAAAATCTTTTCATAGTAATAATAGAAGACAGCTGAAGCAGAAAAGAGAAAAATACAACTAAGACAAAAGACACACCAAATAATAGGAGACAATAATAATCAACCATACTTTATTACATTTTCTATAAAGTAAAAAAGTTTTTTTTAATTATTATTCATAATGCTTTTACATAGGTAGAATTAGACTGGTTAATATAATTTGAAACAAGTAACAGTATCAGTTAAAATCTCATTTTACTTGAAAGTTAAACCTATCAAAGATGTTTTTTTGTTTAAAGATCATTTTGAGAATGCACAACCATTAATGAAAATTTACAACACATTGTATTTTTGATTATAAATGTATTAAAGTAAATAACATCCACCCACCCACTCTTTCTCTGTACAGGCTAGAAGAATACAAATCAATCCCTCAAGTCCAATCATGTGAGAATGTTCTGGAAGGGAGTCCATGTCCGGTCAAACTCTGTTAATGCATGAAATAGTCAGTGAGCCCCCAAGCCTCTTCATCTATCAGCATCAGTACTGGCACTCCTCAGGGCTGTGTGCTGAGCCCTCTGCTCTTCATGTTGTACACACACAACATGCAGTTTGACATAAACAGTATGTTAATATACAATAACATACAGTTTATCATTATTGTTTTTTGATACAGAATATGCAAAAAAAAAAAAAAATAGACAAAGCATCTCCACAGGAAAATGTGTCATGGTGGCACATCTCCAATTATCCAAATGATCACATTTAACAAATACAAAAATTTTAAGGTTTATAGACATGAAACCCCTCCACTCTTTCATTCTAGTTTTTAACCAAATCAATTCCATAGTGAACCTCAACATAGGACATGTGTGGAAAATACTTCTACTGCTTTTCACCAGTGTGAATCATCATGTGCTCAGTTAACTCCCATTTTCGACGAAAACTTTTTCCACAGGTCACACATGAAAACGGCTTTTCACCAGATTGAGTTCTCATGTGAGGCTCAAAAGCAGATTTGAAAGTGAAACGTTTTTTACATATGGCACATGAGAAAGGTTTTCTTCTTTCCTGATTTTGGTTCTCAGAATCAGCAGCTTCCTGGCAGATGTCTTGTTTCTTATTTGGTTCTGATTCAGTGTGGTCTGTTTGCTCATCAACAGGAACCACCATGCAGGTATCTGTCTCTTGTTTTAGCTCAAGATGCTTATGACCCTGACTGTTGTAATCGTCTTTCTCATCCACTTTTATCTGCTGATGCTCTCGAACCTCCTGCTCTTCTTTTATCTGCAGATTTTCAGGCCATTCCTGATCTTGTTTCACCTGCAGAGGTTCTAACTCGTCCTTGTCCAGAGTGAAGCTCCTCTCCTGGTTACATATCTGCTCCTCATAAACATTATGTTGCAGGCAATCTGGGCAAGAAAACACAGAAAAACAAAGAATGGTTTACTAAAGACCAAAATTCAAAGTAGTGCTACAGTCCTCCTCCTTCTTGTCCACGGTCGACAGCGCTCAGCTACTCCTGTTAACATTTTTTATCACTTGTCTAAACTGAATTTTGGCTGAACAAACTCTCACAAAAAACATCACCTGGTCACCATGGTTTTTTCGAGGTATTGTTGGTTCCTAAAACTACAACTTAAATCATTGCTTCATGATTTCATTGTCTTTAAGTCAACTTACCACATTTGCTTTGTTTTAATTTACTTCTATAATTCAATTAATTTAAAACAGTTTATTATCCCAATAGGGAATTAAATGTTGTAACTCATGTTTTGCTAAAAATGTGTTGTAGATGCTCATGGCTGTTGACAGGGAAGCATGTTGACATGTCAAATTTTTATGTGAATTTTATTTTGTATGCCTGCTATTTTGAACATCATTTTAAAGACGCAGCTCGAACAAAAATGTCTCATAATTTCACTTCAACTTCTGTTGAAGTAATACAGAAGCTATATTACTTCAGCTTCTCCAGCAGCAATCTGTATTACTTCAACTCTATAGAAGCCTCTGACAGAAGACACTCTGTTGTTTTATAACAGCTTGATATAGAGGATACTCATGGTTGTCCATAATGTTCTTTATGTGATGAAGAATTCTTTGCACTGTAATTTTCAGAGGGTCCTGAGTATCTGGCTTGTTTGCCAAATTTCTTGTTCTGTTTTTCTCCTGTCTTTTTCTATGTGTTTGGAGCCGTTCTTTGCACATCCTCCAAATCTACAAATTATGGATCTGGACAACCGGTCTCTCAATACAATTGATCAAATTTTCTCGACGAGAAGACTGGGCACAGAAGAGCCCTCTTGTCCTGCGGGGACACAACCGGCAGGATTCACGCAGGATTTATTCATGATAACAGGATTTCTGCGGTTTGGAGCTTGCAAATAACTGGCTTATCGACAAATTTGTGACGGACTTGACCAAACTAGTGAACACTCAGACTATTGGTGTGGACAGAGACGCAAGTTGGATGTGAGTCTTGCTGAGACTCGCAGCCCAGCTGAGGACTCAAACTCACTAACGGAATGGAATCAATACAACTGATCAAATTTTCTCCAAGAGAAAACTGGGCGCAGGAGACACTCTGTTGTTTTATAACAGCTTGACATAGAGCAGGGGTCAGCAACCAATGGCTCCGGAGCCACGTGTGGCTCTTTCATTCTTCTGTTGTGGCTCCCAGTGACTTTGGGAAATAGAATATTTTATTAAAATTAAATCATTAAAAAATTATAAATTAAAATCATTTTAAAATAAATTTCTAAATCTGAAGATTATGGTAAACTTGTAACATTAAAACAAAAGTTTTGAACATTTTTAGCACCCAAAATATACGTCATGTCTGCCGATACGCGACAGGCATTCCTGGCGAACCCCACATGTCTGGCAGACCGCATTTTTTTTAGCGCACTGATATTTATTGACTTTTTGATCCTTGCCTGGAAGATACATCATGAATAAATCCAAGAAAAGGAAACAATCTGAAGATGGCAGAACATTTAATGCTACGTGGACAGATCATTTTGCTTTCACCGCTGATGAAACTGGTTCATCAGTCTGCTTAATATGTGGCGAAAGACTGGCAAACAACAAGAAGTCAAATGTTGAAAGACGTTTCGAGAACAAACACTCTGTCTTTCCTAAAAAATATCCCGAGGGAGAGGAGAGAAAAAAGGCCGTTTCGGAGCTGATGCAGGCTGAAGCGAGCAGGAGTCACTTCAAGAAGTGGATTAAGACGCAAATTCCGCTACATGTGCCAGTTTCGTGGCTACTCAGGAAATAATCAAGCATGGTAAGCCATTTACAGATGGAGATTATCTACAAATATAAATACATAACTATATATTGTTAAGTGAAATAGTCTTTTTTCTTTAATTCAGGAGGACAGGTGAGATTTGCTCCAATTCCAAAACTACAACACATAGATTCTTCAAACCTAGATTGATTATTCTCAAATAATAGCAGAATATTTAGAACCATGCTTGTGATTTGTGAAACCTTGTTTTGACTTGTGAAACTTCAGTAAAGGGCGATTTTACCACTTTTTTGCATCTGGATCACACTAGAATGTCTCTAATTCCAAAACTACAACACCTAGACTCTTCAAACCTAGACTGGATTATTTTAAACTAAAAGCAAAATATTTAAAACTATGTTTCTGATTTGTTAAACTTTTCTCTGATTTGTGAAACTTCAACACTTCGTTGTTTCTTTGGGGTTTTATCTCTGTCAAAGTAGAACGTTTCTAATTCCAAATCTACAACACATATCTTCAAACCTAACCTAAATTATTCTCAACTAGTAGCAGAATATTTTAATCCATCTTTGGGATTTGTGAAACTTTTTTCTGATTTGTGAAAATCACCGCAGTGGCTTGTTGACTGAATTTTTATAAGTTATTTGGTTTGACAAACAATCGCCACTTTATGCTCAACAGAATTATTTTAAGCATCGTCTTAATCATCCCCCTCATGTTTAAAGCTGAACTTTATGTTATCTTGTGGAAAAAAAAATATTCTGGATTTTAAACAGAAGAAGTCTGTGGTTTCACTACAGCTAAAGCAGCCAACCCACTTAAATCCTGCCCACACAAATTTAGCAGATTTTACTCAATAAGTTGAAGACTATAGATAGATTTTATTACAGACTCAAAGTCCAAATTACATAAAAAAAAGAAAACAAAATAAAAGACAAAAAAAAGATAAAAGAATAACAAGTACATAAAAAATGGCTACTACCCATCCAGGAGTCAGTCATACCAATGTCTCCAGAGTACAGATGAGTATTTTACTGCACTATATTTAACGCTCGTCAACAGTATGATCATTCTTATTAGACTTGTTTACACGACAACTAAAATTATACATAAGCTTTCTTAATACAGCCATCAAAGTGATACAAACAGTTCACTGGCACTGGTCCATCTGGGCTTATTTAACAATAGTCTTAATGCATCATTATAACCCACCTTCAATCTTTGAAGACTGGCTTCGAGAGGTCATTCATATAAAAATTAAACAATATAGGAGATAAAATGCTTCCTTGTCTGACTCCATTGCCGACACCAAAAGATGCAGACACACAGTTGTCCCATTTCACCTGCATAGTTTGATTAGCATACCAGTAAGACAGACATCTTACTGTATATTTGGGCACACTAGCTAGGCACAATTTTAAAAATAGTTTTCTATTTTTTACACGATCAAAAGCCTTAGTGGCGTCTAAAAAACACAGAAAAACTGTAGATGTTTTACTGGTATAGTTAGTCAGTAATTCTTTTAGGCCATATATACACATATCAGTGCCATATTTGGACTTGAACCCAAATTGATTGTCTGTAGACATAATCTTTACAAATTTTGGCAAAATAATTAGTTAAAAGACTTAGGCAGTGCACTAGCTAGGGCGATAGGTCTGTAGTTATCAGAGCTGCCGATTTTACCAGCTTTGTTTATAATCATTGGAAGTAGAAGAACATTCATCAAGGTATCAGGAATAAAATTATGAATAAAACCAGTGAAACACAAGGCAAGAGGGACGACCCTTGAACTTGCAAATTTGAGATGTTCAGCTGACATAAGATCCATTCCTGTAGATTTATTTACAGACAGTTCTTTAATTGCTTGATAGACCTCGTGTGTTTTGATAGTTTCTACAGTTCTAACCTTGTCAACTTGGAACGGTTCACTCTGTACACAGGTGAATAACTTGCTGTAGTGGTGTTGCCAAAAATCTACAATCATATCAGTCTAATCCAGGGGTGGGCACTCCTGGTCCTCGAGGGCCGGTGTCCTGCAACTTTTAGATGCATCTCTACTTCAACACACCTGAGTCAAATAATGAGGTCGTTAACAGGACTCTGGAGAACTTGACTGCACTTAGGAGGAGATTCAGCTGTTGGATTCAGGTGTGTTGGACCAGGGAGACATCTAAGAGTTGCAGGACACCGGCCCTCGAGGACCAGGAGTGCCCACCCCTGGTCTAATCTGACCTAACTGGCACCTCAAAGGGGATCTGATCAACAGTGGACATATTGTATAAGATCTTAAGGTATACCAAAGCAGCATGAGCATCTGCTGTAGTGATACAAAGGTCCAACCAAGACGTAGTATGTCAGGCTTCACTTATATAAGTGTAGATATAAGTTGGCAAAAGTTCTTTACTTGACAATATTAGATTAGATTCTGTACAAAAATGAATCAGGTGTTTAGCAAACAGCGAGTTTTTATCTGAGATGTCGCATTCATGTCACCCATAACAGCTATGTTATGGTCAGAAATAAAATGACAAATTAGGCCTCTTCATTACAATTTCTTTTTTGGATGTTTTTGTGCTCTAGATTAATTATTACCTGAGTGATTTCTCATGTGTACAGTTAAATGACATTTTTCATTCAAACCAAACAAATCAGACACCAAAAAGGCCTCTTACTTGTGTGAATTACAACATGCTTAAGTAAAACACGTTTTTGCCTGAAACATTTCCCACACGTCACGCATTAAAAAGAGCTTTTCCCCAGTGTGAGTTCTCATATGAGCATCAAAAGAAGATTTGAAAGCAAAACACTTTCCACAGGTCACACATGAAAACAGCTTCTCACCTGTGTGAATCGTCATGTGAAGTGTTAAATGGCGTTTTTGAGCAAAACACTTTCCACAGGTCACACATAAAAATGGCTTTTCACCTGAGTGAATCGTCATGTGCTGAGTTAAATATTGTTTGCAACTAAAACTTTTCCCACAGGTGACACATGAAAAAGACTTTTCTCCTGTGTGAGTTCTCACATGAACATTGAAAGCAGATTTGAAAGCAAAACATTTTCCACAGTTCACACATGAAAATGGCTTTTCACCTGTGTGAATCATCATGTGATTAGTTAAAACGTGTTTTTGGCTAAAAGATTGTCCACAGGTATCACATGAAAAAGGCTTTTCCTCCGTATAAGTTCTCAAATGAGCGTTGAAAGCAGATTTGAAAGTAAATCGCTTTTCACAGATCACACACATGAAAGGCTTTTCACCTGTGTGAATCGTCATGTGCTTAGTTAAAACCTGTTTTTGACTAAAACTTCTACCACAAGTCATACATGAAAATGGCTTTTCACCCGTATGAGTTCTCATGTGAGCCTCAAAAGCAGCTCTGAAAGCAAAACGCTTTTCACAAATGACACATGAGAAAGGTTTTCTTCTTTCCTGATTTTGGTTCTCAGTTTCAGCAGCTTTGTGGAAGATGACTTGGTTCTTCTTTGGTTCTGATTCAGTGTGGTCTGTTTGTTCATAAACAGGAACCATCATTCTGGTATCAGTCTCCTGTTTTAGCTCAAGCTGTTCATCACCCTGACTGTTGTAACCTTCTTTTTCATCCACTTTTATCTGCTGATATTCTAGATCCTCCTTCTCTAATTTTATCTGCTGATATTCTAGATCCTCCTGCTCTTCTTTTATCTGATGATCTTCTGGCTCTTCTTGTTCTTGTTTCACCTGCAGAGGTTCTGACTCCTCCTGGTCCAGAGTGGATCTCCTCTCCTGGTTATAAACGTTACACTGCAGGGAATCTGGAGAAGAAAACAGAGAAAAAGACGAATTAACTTCATTGAAGTAAATGAAAAACTTTCATCATTTAAGAGAGATGTCAACAAACAAAAAACATTAAAAAAAAAACACCTGAAAATGTAAGAGCATAGAAAGAGAACAGTTCACATATTCAGTTGAAGTTTGGAGACTTCTCTAATGGCCATGGCTGTCTTCATGTATGAAAGAGTGCGCAACTTTCAAACTAAAAATTGGCGCAAGGACAAACAAAAAACCGCGTACAAAACAATTCACATGCATAAAAGCGGGCGCATGAAAATGGCTGCTCATCTTTCCTTTCTACATCCTAATTTGCCAGAAATAGTGTGCAGCCACTGGTCCGCCTTGTCGCCACCCATAAATACATTTGTAAATTAGTTTATATGCCCAGAATACTTCCACCACATGTCCCAGTAACTAAGGCAATAGTCCTTGTTTTTCAGGAGCTCGTAACAATAATAACTACACATTTTATTTAGAACAGGGATGCCCAAAGCCTCGAGGGCCAGCATCCCGCATGTTTTGGTACGCTCCCTGGTTTAACACACCCGGATCCAATGATGGCTCATTACAAGGCCTAAGAAGAACACTGACATGTTGCCACCAGGGTGAGAACTAAAACGTGCAGGATGCAGGGGACCCCTCATTTAGAAGGTGCATTTTACGCCACGTAATTAGAATTCAACTTTATTGCCATTGCACTGTCATAAGTACAAGCAACGAGATGCAGTTTGCATCTATCCAGAAGTGCTCTACGAGATATAAATATTTATTTACAGATGTACAAGACTATGTATGTATGGACTATAAGGGGTTATAGCAAAGAGATATAGATATTGTGTATAAATATAAATATAAATATGGGAGCTATATACACAGATTATAAGGTCACTCCACAAAAATTACAATAAATATTAAAGGAAAAAAATCCAAATAATAAAAACAATGAAAATAATAAATACAGTGTTGGTTAATTCAAATGGAAGTGTTTGTGTGAACAGCAGAGCGTTCAGCCAGGATGTAAACAATAAAAACAATAAAAAAATTTAAACCATGAAAAAAAACATTGGGTTTGATGCTTCTTGGTCTAAATAACAGAGATTGAAGTCTGGTTTTAATGTATTTAGGCGAATTTTGGCGCTTTGTAGTTTGTTATTTTCCACAAAAACGTTTGCGTGGCTGGCGCACATTTTCATGGCAGATAAAAAGTTTGCGTATATTTATACAAACTTTCACGTGCATTCAATTTTATACATGCCAGCTTTTGCATAAAATATGTGTGAAAACACGCTTCATACATTAAAATGATTTATTCCTCATAGTTTTTTAGTTATTATTTATTGTTATTTTAAAATACATTTTATTATGTTTAGGTGGGAGTTTTTTTTGCAGAGTATTACTATATTTATACAAATGTCATAATTTTTTCCTCTGCTTATTTGACTAGATCTGAGTTACAGATCCCGATTATCAGGACTGCTGTAACAGTAACGTTGCACAATCTGAAGGATAATAAAATCAGTCAGTGAAAGTCAGCAATGACGACTGAAGTGCTGCCGTTAACATCCAGATTGTGTTTATTTTTATTTGTTAACAAACCTTTTACAGTTTGTCTTACCATCGTCTTATAAACCTGGTTTACTTTTCTCACAAGTAATAATGAACTTCACACATTAACCTTTTCACTATTCCATCCTTCACTTAGAGGAAGACAGCCACGGTATAGTGCGTCAAAAAGGAAACAACTATTTTAAAGCTTTACTGCATTTGGCTGTACATTAACTGGAATAAGGATTAAAATGTGCATTGATTTTAAATGAATACCAATCAACATAGAATTACAAGACTTACAAAAAAAAAACAGAACTTAATTTAACATAGCGTTGTCTCAAATTTGACCTCAATTCTTACACTTTATGAACAAATAACTAACTTTAACCTTTAACTTTGGCTGGACTCACTTTAGTCTTATGCTCTGTCCTACATTGAGTCAACAAGCAACTTGCACTGGATATTATTCAAACAAAAGCAAAATAAAACTCCTAAAACCCAAAGTTACTAAAATATCAAGGCACCTCATCTTGCGAGACTTTCGCAGCGCGGACTAGCAAACTGACAAATTTACACGTAGCTGAAGTTGGTTTCCGATTCCAGCTTCTGATTCGGGAAATGGCTAAAAGGCGATTCCGCCTAATTTTTCACTACCTTCCACATCTTTAATCGACTCTAGTTTAAAAACTATAACACCGGGCGTGCCGTGGTGGCGTAGGGGAAAGAGCGACCCATATTTGGAGGCCTTGAGTCCTCGTCGCGGGTTCGACTCCCGGACCCGACGATATTTGCCGAATGTCTTCCCCGTTTCCTGTCAGCCTATTGTCATATAAGGGACACTAGAGCCCACAAAAGACCTCCTGGAGGGGTAAAAAAAAAAAACTATAACACCTAGACTCTTCAAATCAGGCCTGGATTATTCTGCTCTAATTGCAAAATACTTATAACCATATTTATAATTTGTGAAACTGCAATAAAAGGGTCATTTTCACCCTTTTTTCGGTCTCAGTCACACGAGGTAGAAGATAATTTATCTTTTATGGTGCCAGTAATGCTGAAATTAATAGTAAATAATAAAGATATTGTGGTACTCTGATTTAGCGATGTAATTATATTAGTTGTGTTACCACCCCCACGCCACTAGAGGCAGTAGCAAGCCCAAAAAGATGCAACTAAGGAGCAGATTTAGAAATACACCGAAAGCTATATTTTATAGCTGTATTTGTTTTCCGTTTTCAAATGTAAATGTAAATCAACGGAGGTCACTCTGTCCATTTTCTCTCTACATCAATAAGCCATTTTCACAGCGTAATTGTGATTCCTGCGTTCATTTACCGATTAACAAAACATTTATACGGGAAAAGAACATTTACTAAAATGATCCTCATACAGAAAGGTGCAGACATTTAGACCTTAACCTGCATCCAAACGCTGGTGGTTCCTACCTATTCGGTGTAAGATTATCTGGGGCCTCCGGGAGAAATCCAGCAGTCTGCGATGATCATCCATCTCTTCCTCCGACTTGACGATGATTTCTTTAAACTCTGTGAATGTTTCTTCAGCAGCAGTTAACGGCTCGTTGATAAACTCGTTTAGAGAAACAGTCGAACATTCAACCAAACAGACCATGCGCCATTTTCTTTGTCTTCTTTATCTTCTTCTTCTTTGGGATTTTATGACTGTCGTTCATTCATGTCATTGCATTACCGCCACCTCGTGGATCTTACGATCATCTAAAGATTTCTCATACAGTGCCAGTTCTCTTAGAAAAACCTAAAGTCTTTTCATAGTACTAATAGAAAACAGCTGCAGCAGAAAAGAGAAAAATACAACTAAGACCCAAGAAACACTAAATTATTGAAGACAATAATAATCAACCATACTTTCTAAAATCAAGAACAATCAATGTATGAAAATTAGTTTATAATGAATATTAAAAGTAATTATTGTTCATTTATTCATTCAGCTTTTACATAGGTAGAGTTATACTGGTTAATATAATTTGAAACAAATAACAGAATCAGTTACAATGTCATTTTGTTTTAAAGAGAAGCTTAGAGATTATTTGTACATATAAAAAATAAGGATGTAAGCTTATGTGAAATTTTTATCAAGTTTGATGGATTAAAAAGCCCCACCCAAATAAATAATCGAGCATTATGGCATCGGCTATATGTTGTAATGACATCATATAAAACCTTATCGTATCGAACATCTGTTTTTAATGTGTAATTTGACCCTTGTTGCGTATTACAGGACATAGATAGCACAGAATTTAACAGTACAAATTCATAACATAGATCAATATCAAAGTTCATACATTTTAGCAGAGCGAGACAAAATTTAGCATAATGCATGTTTTTCTGACTTTACTGGAATCACATATTTAACAAGCAAAAAAAAGACTGTCAACGATTTTAACCAAGTAAACAACTTGTTAAATACACCAACAACATTGCGGCCACAGCCCCGAATGGCCGCCTCGACAATGGAGGCACGGAACATGGTCCACTCAGACTCCATGTCCCCCACCTCCCCCGGGACGTGTTCGAAGTTTTGCCGGAGATGGGAGTTAAAGCTCCGTCTCACAGGGGATTCCGCCAGACGTTCCCAGCAGACCCTCACAACACGTTTGGGCCTGCCAGGTCTGACCGGCTTTCTCCCCCACCACCGGAGCCAACTCACCACCAGGTAGTGGTCAGTGGACAGCTCCGCACCTCTCTTCACCCGAGTGTCCAAGACATGCGGCCGAAGATCTGATGAAAGGGTGACAAAGTCGATCATCGAACTGTGGCCTAGGGTGTCCTGGTGCTAAGTGCACATATGGACACCCTTATGCCTGAACATGGTGTTCGTTATGGACAATCCGTGACGAGCACAAAAGTCCAACAACAGAACACCGCTCGAGTTCAGATCGGGGGGGCCCCTCCGGGTCTCACTGTCACTGCCCACGTGAGCGTTGAAGTCCCCAGCAGAACAAGGGACTCCTCAGAAAGAGCACTCTGCATTACTCCTTATAAGGACTCCAAGAAAGGTGGGTAATCTGAACTGTCGTTAAGCAGAAATGACAGTCAGGACCCGTCCCCCCACCCGTAGGCAGAGGGAGGTTACCCTCTCATTCACAAGGTGTAAACCCCAACTTACAGGCGCCGAGATGGGGAGCAACAAGTATGCCCACTCCTGCCCGACACCTTTCACCATGGGCAACTCCAGAGAGGAAGTATGTCCTGCCCCTCTCAAGGACATTGGTTCCAGAACTAGAGGCAGGCGTCGAGGTGAGACAGCCTGCTTCTACCTGGAACCTCTCAACCTCACACACTGGCTCCGGCTCCTTCCCCACCAGAGAGGTGACATTCCACATCCCAAGAGCCAGCTTCTGCAACCGAGGATCGGACTGCCAGGGCCCCCTCCCTCGGCCACCACCCATCACACATTGCACCCGACTCCTTTGGCCCCTCTCGCAGGTGGTGGGCCCATGGGAGAGGAGACCCATGTCTCCTCTTCAGGCTGAGAACGGCTGGGCTCCAAGGGTAAGAGCCCAGTCATCAGGCGCTCGCCATCGTACACCCCCTCCAGGCCTGGCTCCAGAGTGGGGCCCGGTGACCCGTGTCCAGGCGAGGGAACACACAGACAAAATGCAAGTGTATAGTCAATGGTAAATGTACTTATAGCGATTTATCTAGTGCAGAGGATGCCAAAGTGCTTTACATGTTGATGGTGGTAAGCTACATTGTAGCCCCAGCTGCCCTAGGGTAGACTGATTGAAGCTGCTACAGAATCGGCGCCATCGGACTTCTGACTAACAGCAGGCAAGGCAGGTTTGGTGCCTTGCTCAAGGACTCAACAATTGAGATGGATGTGGGGATTTCGAACCGGCAACCCATCAGTTACAGGAACCACAGTGGCTACAACCAGTACAGGTGTAGTGCCACCATCAACAGGGTTCAAATAAAAAACATAACATACACTAAAGGAAAACTCAAAACTTTTAATTTTACTTATATAAATACACATAAAAATGGTTACAACATAAAAAGAGAGAAATCTAAATGCTGCAGCAGAAGAGAGAAAAATAATTACAGCTAAAATTAGAGAAGAAAACAAATTATTGAAAATAATCACATGCACTTTGTGCAATCAATGCATGAAAATTAGTTTGTGGTGAATCTTACATTTTCTTTAAAGTACAAATGCATTTTTTTATTTGAAGAGATTTTAATTAGGTAGAGTAAAAAAAGTTAATATAATTTGAAAGAAATTAAATCAGTTTCAATCTCATTTCACTTTAAAGACAAAACTATCACAAATACTTTTCTTGCAGATTTTTTGATAACACTCAATTATATACATTCTATTGTTGATCTAAAAAACTACAAAAATAAACCCCACTAACTCTCTCTATTGTACAGAATAATACCAATCAATCCCTCAAGTCCAATCATATGAGAATGTTCTGGAAGGGAGTCCATGTCCGGTCAAACTCTGTTAATGCATGAAATAGTCAGTGGGCCCCCAAGCCTCTTCATCTATCAGCATCAGTACTGGCACTCCTCAGGGCTGTGTGCTGAGCCCTCTGCTCTTCACGTTGTACACACACAACATACAGTTTGACATAAACAGTATGTTAATACAATAACATACAGTTTATCATTATTGTTTGTTGATACAGAACATACCAGAAAAACAGAACAAAGCATCTCTGAAGGAAAATGTGTCATGGTTGCACATCTCAAAGTATCCAAATGATCACATTTAACAAATACAACATAGGACATGTATGGAAAATACTTCTACTGCTTTTCAACTGTGTGACGCGTCATGTGCTGAGTTAACTGTTGTTTTTGAATAAAACTCTTCCCACAGTTCCCACATGAAAACGGCTTTTCACCAGTGTGAATCATCATGTGCAGAGTTAAATGCGATTTTTGACAAAAACTCTTCCCACAGTTCCCACATGAAAACGGCTTTTCGCCAGTGTGAATCATCATGTGCCGAGTTAACCGCTGTTTTCGAATAAAACTTTTTCCACAGTTCCCACATGTAAACGGCTTTTCACCTGTGTGAATCATCATGTGCCGAGTTAACTGCTGTTTTCGAATAAAACTTTTTCCACAGTTCACACATGAAAACGGCTTTTCACCAGTATGAATAATCATGTGCCGAGTTAAATGCTGTTTTCGAATAAAACGTTTTCCACAGTTCACACATGAAAACGGCTTTTCACCAGTATGAATCATCATGTGCTGAGTTAACTGCTGTTTTTGAATAAAACCTTTTCCACAGTTCCCACATGAGAACGACTTTTCACCAGTATGAATCATCATGTGCTTAGTTAAAACATGTTTATGACTAAAACTTTTTCCACAGTTCACACATGTAAACGGCTTTTCACCCGTATGAGTTCTCATGTGAACAACAACAGATTTTGAAGTCAAACGCTTTTCACAGATGACACATGAGAAAGGTTTTCTTCTTTCCTGATTTTGGTTCTCAGCTTCAGCAGCTTCCTGGAAGATGTCTTGGTTCCTGTTTGGTTCTGATTCAGTGTGGTCTGTTTGCTCATCAACAGGAACCACCATGCAGGTATCAGTCTCCTGTTTTAATTCAATCTGTTCTTCACCCTGACTGCAGTAAACTTCTTTCTCTTCCACTTTTATCTGCTGGTGTTTTAGATCCTCCTGCTCTTCTTTTATCTGATGATCTTCTGGCTCTTCCTGTTCTTGTTTCACCTGCAGAGGTTCCAACTCCTCCTGGTCCAGAGTGGATCTCCTCTCCTGGTAATAAATGTTACACTGCAGGCAATCTGGACAAGAAAACAGATTAAAAAAGCAATCGTTATTTTATTGAAGTAAATGGGAGAAATCGTTCATCGTTTACGACAGAAATGAAAAAAATGAAAAAACCCACACCGACAAATTTAAGAGCGTAGACAGAGAGACAGATCAGAGAGACAGTTTATTTATAGGTTAATAATTGTTTAGTTTTTGTTGCTTTGTGTTTGTTACTTACTTTTGTAAGTTAGACATTAAGAACTGTGGGTCCATTTTCTGTAAGTATAGGGACTGGTATAGGACCAGCATGCACTGGGTTGGGCCTGTGGGTTTTGACCAGAGCAGGAGAGGAAACAATGAAAAGTAGTGATGGTGAGATGCAGCTTCATGAAGCCCTGAGGAACTCCATCCATCTAAAAATTAGCATCAATGCTAAAGAAAGCTGCAATCATATGAGGAGAATGACCAGAATGTTTACCAACATGTACTTGCACCATTCAGTATGATAAAGTAAATATATCAGCTGAAATTAGCCAAAATGCTAATGTTAGCATGAATGCTGTCAGTAGCATGTGGGGCATCACTAGCATGTTGTCTGTACTTTACTTACTCCATTCGGTATACTAAACATGGCTAATAAGTAAGAAAATTAGCTAATAGCTTATTTAAGCTAAAAACTAATGCAGCAAAGATATTAGCAAAGATAATGCAGGCTAACATTATTTCACTGCCGATGGTAGTGCACTAACCTTAGAAGAATATTAAGGCTTTTATTTTGAAATCTTCAGTAAGCTTCATATTAAATGGCCATACTAATTCAATGTGTATTCAATGTGAATGCTGTCAGTAGCATGTGGGGCATCACTATTCAGAGATGCAATGAGTTTATAGCAGTTGTTTCACCATGTCTGTAGTTCTGACATTCTGCCATCACTGTGGTTCTAAAGAGCAGCTCAGAGAGGCAGACAAAATTCTGTCTATTTTGAGTCTAAGCAGCAGTTATTTTGAGGTGTAGAACAATAGGTGCCTGCCATGCAATGCATAGAGATTGCATCCCTATGCATTGCTATGGGCAGGCCCCAAATAGGCAACGTGAAAACAACATGAAGCTTTACAATGAATAAACAAGTTTAAAATGTTTGTGATTCTGATACATAAATTCTGATGAATCTGGTTGTATGAAACAATGGCTGGATCCAAAAGAAAACTAGAAACAAATAGAAAAGAGGGTTGTGATTGGCTTGTTACTCGCTATGTCACCAGGGACAACGATTTATTACTAAAAAATAAAAACTTTAACTGCTCAGGTTTAGGTGAGTTCTCTGTCTTACCCGCTTCATTACTCAACACATCAGTTGTGAAGTAAAGTTTGATCTTTGTTATTTGCTTGTCAAACTGGAAAAAAATAAACTATAAAAGCAATTTTCTAGTTTTTTGGACATTGAACTTCTTTTACCTTCGTACGAAGCATCACCTCAGTGCAGCAGTGGCTTGTTGACTGAACTTTTATAGGATGTTTGGTTTGACAAACAATCGCCACTACAATTTATTTATTACAAATTATTACATTTTACAGCTACTAACACACTATTATTGTTTCATGCTGTTTGCTTTACTAACCTTGCGCTGCATTGTTCACATTTCTCCTGTTTTCAAAAGTAAGTTTGATTAGTTAAAGGAGGAAAAGCCATAAAAGGTCCTTTTATTTCTACATCAATAAGCCATTTTCACAGCGTAATTGTGATTCCTGCGTTCATTTACCGGTTAACAAAACATTTATACGGGAAAAGAACATTTACTAAAATGATCCTCATACAGAAAGGTGCAGACATTTAGACCTTAACCTGCATCCAAACGCTGGTGGTTCCTACCTATTCGGTGTAAGATTATCTGGGGCCTCCGGGAGAAATCCAGCAGTCTGCGATGATCATCCATCTCTTCCTCCGACTTGACGATGATTTCTTTAAACTCTGTGAATGTTTCTTCAGCAGCAGTTAACGGCTCGTTGATAAACTCGTTTAGAGAAACAGTCGAACATTCAACCAAACAGACCATGCGCCATTTTCTTTGTCTTCTTTATCTTCTTCTTCTTTGGGATTTTATGACTGTCGTTCATTCATTTCATTGCATTACCGCCACCTTGTGGATCTTACGATCATCACATCTAAAGATTTCTCATACAGTGCCAGTTCTCTTTGAAAAACGTAAAATCTTTTCTTCCACTTTATCTAAATAAAACAAATACAATATTAGTATTCCAGTTTTCCACAAATCCAAAGTTAATATTGTCTTCTGATTCGTATCTCCTACATCCCGCAACATGTTTCACAGTTTCTTCCCTCCACCAGATCAGAACCTTTCCTATAGTTTCCGTATATCCACAATGATCGCTGCTGCTTTGTTCGGAGTTACCGCTGGTTCCGCCCATCCTGTGGCTTATTGAGAGCCGATCAGCACCGGCTTGTTCACTGAATTGTGCGGTGCTGGTGGTCGAGTGTAAAAGACTTTTAACGGTTTTATCTATTTGAATTTTCTACCGGTATTTTAATAATAGTTTGTATTTTTTTCTTTTTTAGCTCTGAGGATTGATGGTGGTGCGTTTGGCCCAGATGGTGGCGCCCCCTGTTGCTGTGGCTGTCCCGTGATCAATATGATAGAAGCTGTGTGGAAAATTAAT